>NW_027497497.1:0-180603 GCF_021521415.1 Bidens hawaiensis | reverse complement strand
AACTACCAAACAAAATTACGCATCTACCATTCATCCTTATTCGAAGCAAATATGGTGCACGCAACATTATCCTCCACCGTTGTCCGCTTAACAGCCAACATAACCTTCTTGTTCGCATAATGCGATCTCATATTTTCTGGCAGATTTACTTCACACGCTGGTCATTTTTCATGTCCTTGAACAGGTACATCTACTTGCACATTGTAGGGAATCGGACAAACTGGAGTTGACGGTGTTGTTTTACTCTACACCATATACTTATTATAATCAGTTTACACACGAGGAAAATAAGCCATAACTGCATATAATAAAATTATACTTACCTGGTACTCAATAGGCGTCAATTGTGACATCATAAGGTCAAAGGAGGGTCGGTCAACGGGCGGTGTAGTCTTGAATTTTCTTACCACCTTTAAGTTCATTCATTTCTACTCCGTTAACGTGCTCAACCAAAGAGCAACTAACTTGTGTGGTCTCAAACATTGGGTTTTTTCAGCCTCGCTCACCGGATCTTTTTCTTTAGACAGTGTCTCTCTGACCTTGACACCGTCGCCGCCTGTGCTGCTCTCGTGTTTGTTTGCATACCTCGTCAACCTTGACTCCCATTTGAGTTTTGCTTGTCTAACACCTTCCTCACCCTCATACTTACTTATCGCTTCTTTTATTATCTCCTCAACATAATCAACAAAATCGTCAAATTGAATAATTTTCACTTCAATTAAACCTTCCCATTCCTAACAAAAACATTTAAGGTTTACAAATTAAACACCTAAACCATCACGTAACAAAAACTATCAGCTAAAAAAAACTACAAATAATTTTACCTTCGCATTTTGTGGTTTAATCAGTCTGGACACACATGGAGGCGTGTTCTCACTGTACCCAAGCTCTATCAACCGCTCTATCACATTCTCCGCTTCTTGTGTCGCTATGCCATTACCTTCATCTGTGCCCATTGAAACCATTCCATCATTAGCGTCACAAGCTATTATGTCAATCCTCTCCTCTTCTTCATTAACCTCTGGCACTATAAACACACCGCCCTCAGCATCCTCCATTGCATCAACTCCCGCTTCTCGATTATCATTACCTTCCACCTCCACATCTCCAACAGCATCAACTCTGACTTCTTCATCTACAGGGTCATCAACTACTCCATCTTTGTTACCCCCCATGTTGTTACCTTTCTTCGTATTGCCTTTTGTTTTCTTCAGCCAACTTCTAAAACTTGTCCCGTCATTCTCTACATCACTTTGCAGTTTTTGGAAGGCCGGAATGTCATAGTGTTGCAGAGCCGGTAAAATTGAATGTGTCTCCTTACCTTTATCATGCGCGTATACCAGCTGCCAATCCCAACAAATCATTAGATACACATAATACTCTCATAGAAGCACAAAATATTGGATACACTTGCCGCTAGCAGTGTTAACGGGCCATGGTAATGCTCTCTCCCATTCCAGTCCCTTCTCGTTCTCTTCAAACATGTTATCAAATAGCTACACCAATCGGAACTCTTTATATCCACCTTCGTATGCATCCATTTCACAAACCTCAAGTTCACCTTCGATTCTTTGGTACATGATCCCATCACGGTATTAAATGCTATCAAAAATTTCAGTTGGAACAACTTACCTGTGTTGTTTGAAGACCTCATCATTCGTTTGACCTCACTAATAGTTTTCAGACCCCTATTACTTCCAAACTGTGCCATCCATTCTCTAATAACAGGTTCCTTTAAATTCCTTTTATTTGTTTCCATTACAATATTCTTCCCCATGGGAATCCCGAGTACGTCTTTCACCATCTCCTTTGTTATTTGTATTTTATGTGTACCAACGTTCAGACTATTGGCTACATGATCATAGTTAGTCAACAAACAATACCCTAGCTTCGTTGGAACCTGTGATATTTTTCAATAACCTAATTGATCCAAATCCATTTCCTCAACTTCTTTCCATTGCTCCTTCGTTAAACAATCCATTATCTCGCAAAGGTTTATCAACGGATTCCTGACCCGAATTAGTTTATCAAACACAGCGGTGTAAGGTACTTCTTTCGGTCCAACAACCGTTTCCACTCTTTCTTGTACAACCTCTTTTCTCCTCTTAATTAGAGTTTGGAAGTTATCATCTGAATCATTAGCAGAAACCGCGACACGTTTCTTTCCTGTTTGAGTCAACAACACATTAACACCAACCAAAATATCTCACAACATACGCTTTGTTGGTTCAACTACATTCTTTTCAAACACAACACTAACCTTTTCTAGCAGATCTTCCATTGTCATCTCCATCAACAGTTCTCTTCTTTGATTTTGAAGATCCAACATCCACCACATTTCGCGTGGCACCTACAATTTACCCAAATACACAGATTATCAACTTATAGTGCTCATCTCAATCTGCATAAACAGATTACTAACATGCACCTGTTCTTGGCTTTTGTTTGTGGTTTTTGATCCTAAACCCTTCGCACATCACGCTACTAGTACAAAATCAAACAGCACACGAAAAAAAAACTTATAAGGTTATTTTCACATAACAATACATCAACGGTATTAAGAAACGCAAAAACAAACACGCACCTGTTTTTGCCTTCCGGTTCATGCTAATCGATCCTACATTTATGACTCTCATCCCTATTTTTGTTACCGAATGTTTTCCACACACCCGACCTCCTGAAACAATACAACATAAACAACACCAACAACTACTCTCAACAACATGTTTGCTCAACCCATAACTATGTCACACGTGTTATAACCAACTATCAAACATCACATACCATCGTCTTCCCTTGTCAAGTCAACCGGATTTGAAGTCGTGTTTGTAAATTTGCTAAATGACATCATCAACGCTATCCTATCACTTTTCCTCCTGATTGCTGAATAATTTTTATGGCAAACGTCATAAACCAGTAAACTCACATCAAACAATTTAAAACAATACACAAACACTGATTGACATCACAACGAAAACCAAACACACTTTCACATCACAACCTAAACACAACTTACCACATCCTACTTTTACAACACCTAAACTACTTGGTTACAACTAACCAAACCATCGGCGAACAAACCACAAACCTAAACACCACACCACATACCTAACCATCAAATATACCAACACCAAAAACAACCCCTGGTCCCCTTCCCCCCATACCATGCCCCAACAAACACAACCACTCACCCCTAACACCCACCCGACCAAAAATATACAAGAATATACTCAAACAACAGACACATCAGCTAACAAGCAACACCAACACCAAGTACCCCAACATCAAATTTTCAAACACCAAAAGTTGCTCTAACCAACACAACCACGCACCCCTAACACCCACCCGACCAAAATATCAAAACACTATACTGAGACAACACACACAGCGGCTGCCACACACAAACCCAAATACACAAAAAACCAACAACACCTAACAACCAACACCTACCGACACAGCGATCTCTACAGACCAGCACCATCGCACGACCTCCCCAGACACAACTAACCTACACAACACTCGCCAAAAACACTAACGATTAGACAAAACAACAACACTAGCAACCACAAACTAAACCCACAACCAAGACCTGCAAAAACCTAACGACACCAAATGCATTCACAGAAACAACACCTAGATTACCCGATTAACCTATCAGTTTGTTGTCACATATTCAAATTCAATGCGTCATCACGGTGTTGGTGCCACCCAGCATACAACAACTACACTAATTTAACTTGAAATTAAGAAAACAAAAAAAAAATTAGGGTTTCTTTATTCCTCATGACGAAGGCAGCACCATAAACTTACTTGTTGCAATCCCGTCAATGATCTTGAATTGCCTCATTTTTATCCACAATTGTGTTGTTCTTAGGTGGAGTGAAATCAGGATGAACAGATTTTGGTATGTCAGATATACGCACTATCCAATTTAAATAACAACACGGTATTACCTTTTTGCCCCTTCTCAACAGTTTATACAAAACAAAACATTTTGTGTTGGATGGAACAATCCCAGTCGTTGGATGTAACAATACACGGTTGTGATTTATTCCTACGATTCCTACCCAACACTCATTTTCTACAGTATCCAAACTCTTAAAAACAATGGGGGAGTTTGGGTTAAAAGTGAAAATTAAAATAAGATATAGGTAAAAGATTAAGGGTTATTGTTTTAACTATTTTTATAATTTAATTATAATTGAGGGGGCACTATTGTAACTATATTAAATAAACGTGAGTTTTAATGTGAGAATTGCTCTTTTGCCCCCATTTAAGGTTGTACCTTATGTAATATTACTTGTAAATCCCTTAATATGACGTGTCTTAATTTGACCTTTTTGGTATATAGTACATATATATATGTGTGTGTATGTGTGTGTGTGTGTGTGATTATACATTAAGTGATAAAAGTTGATGAAGGTTTTAATACTAAAAAAGGGTTTTTTTAATTTTAAAATATATTTATATATATATATAATATCACGTTAATTCACGTATTAAAAATATAGTTTAAGTATTTTATAAAAGATCATAGTTTATATAAATATTATTTATTTATTATCTATTATCTATTATTTACATCCCTTATTTAAAAGATATATTTGATTAATAATAAGAATATATATAAACATTAAGTGTATTTTTTTATTCTAAAATAATTATTTTATATAATCTATCCAAAGTCTTATAAATATTTATTTAAGTATTTTTATGTATTTTTGTATAATTAAATCATATTATTTATGATAAAATTTTGATAGCAAAATTATTAATAAATATATATAATATTTAACTTTCGCAAGAACACACTCGATCATCAATTTCCAAATCTATATCTAGTTTAGCTTTGTTATTCAAATTAGATTTACTTTCATAAATATTTGTTACTTAGGATTTCTCGTCGGTAATTCCTAAGAGTGTGGTTTATCGCTTCCTTATCTAATCTTTCCCGCTTTGCTTAATTACTAAGGTGAGTAATCACTCCACTTTTTTACTTATTTTAAATATTTTTGGGGACATGTGTATTTACAATATTTATCTATTATCTAATATTCAAAACCGCAACTGTTTAATCCTTGTATATATATCAGTTTATGCCTAACTTGTTATTTACGTACTTGCTATATTTGAATGCATTTTGAAGAGTTTCATCATTAATAGTATGATCATACGACTATCTTTGGTAACCAAAGTCCATTTTTATGCCAACGGTTTAGCCCTAGCCTGGTAACCAATGTCCATTTGTATAGCAATGGTTTAGCTCTATCGTTGTTGTTTGGTTGAATTGTTTATGTGTTATGGCTTAACTGTTTATCTCACAGGAACAGTTTGCATTTTTCTTTATTTATTATATATTATTATTGTGGTGACTTAAACTGGTGTTTTACTGACTCGAAATGTGTCATTGACAAACCTTTCTATTTTATACGCATATAAAGGTTATTGTTTGAACTAGTTGCAAGATTTGGTGAAGAATTAAGTTAGAAGAATTATAACTAAGACTAAGATTTGTATTCATTGTTTGTCTAAATGAGTTATATTTGTATTTGAATTTATTTGAATGTTTAATGGATGTTTAATTTAATTAATAGATATTGTGACCTTTAAATGATTGCAAGATAGTACCTTGAGAGCTGTGAGCAATCAGCTCACGCCCCGGCATTTCAACCTTATGTTGGGGTGTGACAAATTGGCACAGAACTGAAGGTTTAAGATAGGTCGTTAGTGGTGTCTTAGAAATATGCTTAGGAGCCCCATACGTGCTTATCTGTATGCCTTATGTGTTCAAATTAATTGTTTACAGCTTTCTTGGGTAATTTTCTAATTATTTATTATTATATTGTTATGCACACACACACAACTCCGAGGCTATGGCTCAACCTTCAAAAAAAATTTTTTTTTTTAATTTAAATCAAAGTAGATTGCTTTTATTTTTGGGAAATTCATTAAGAACTCTTGATGTGCGAAAGGCTATATATAAATATTAGTAACTAATTCTTGCAATTCAACACTATGTCTTAAATTTATAAAACCAAATAATCCTAACTAAGCTTCACACTAAGTCTTAATATATTTATTTATCTTAATTATTTAAACTAACTAAATTTAACTAACTTAACTTAACTACGATGAAACTTAACGGAACTAACGATAATAAGAAAACAAATCACCTAGGTAAGATTACTTAACGGGTATAGGATGAAACGGGTGCAAACATGAGGTCAAAACCATGGTTCTAAAGATAGGCTAACATAGGTGAGGTCAAGGCAACTGGGTCCCTACGGTTACTTTTACCAGAAAACCCTAACGACGTCTAGATAGCTTTTAATTCATGGTTGTCAATATACGTACCCTGAATATATAACTAAATCTAAGCTCGTGAAAAGATGGACTTTTGATGAGGTGCCACCACTCAATTTATTTTCATAAAAACGAGTTGTGTGCTAGATTTTAAGTGCACCCAATTCTCACCATCTCAAAGTAAAAAGATTACGGTAATCCTCCCTATATCATTTGAATTTTAGCTTTAACGCTCCCCCCCCCCCCCCCCCCAAGATGAGATCCCATAAAATTTATGAATATGTTATGGTTATAATTAAGAATACTAAAGGGAAACTTTTTAGGATTAGTTGGGCTAACGACACATCCCAAATTATATACGCAACTGTTCTGATTTATTATACATATATATATATTAAGAAAACACAAAGAGATTGTAAAAAACACTAGGTAATACTATCAATTCCTGTTTAATGCAGAAAATTTTGAAAACAATGGACATTTTTAACTCTTTTTTTAATCGATTATATTTAGAAGGTCAATTCCTCATCCTCACACTTTAATTCCACATTGTCCTCAATGTGAGACAGGAAAAAGACAAAAATAAAATAACTAAAGAAAAATGGAACAAACTCCCTTGGTAAATAGCAGTAGTTGTGTGTCCTGAGTCATGTTTCGTGCCCTGCAATTCGAACGCAAGCCTGAAACTCAAGTGCTCTCTACCAAGCAGTTATTCACGAACCAACGCGGCTCCTCTAAGATAAATGGCATCCCCACACTTGTTTATAACCATCTCATCAACCGTAATCAACCAACCATTGAGCAACCTGCAAACAAGAAAAGAAGCAACTGGAGTATCGGAGAAACAAAAACCAAACCTAAAACAACATAATTAAAATGAAACGTATATTACCGGATTGCCTCCCGGGAAGCGCTAAGTTTACATAATAAACTTTAGCCGGCCTAGCTTGGTAACCAATGTCCATTTGTATGGCAATGGTTTAGCCTTATCGTTATTGTTTGGTTGAATTGTTTATGTGCTATGGCTTAACTGTTTATCTCACATGAACGGTTTGCATTTTTCTGTATTTATTATATATTATTATTATAGTGTCTTAAACCGGTGTTTTACTCACTCAACATGTGTCGTTGACAAACCTTTCTATTTTATACGCATATGCAAGTTATTGTTTGAACTAGTTGCAAGATTTGGTGAAGACTTAGTGAAGAATTAAGTTAGAAGAATTATAATTAAGACTTAGATTTGAATTCATTGTTTGTCTAAATAATTTGTATTTGTATTTGAATTTATTTGGATGTTTAATTTAATTAAATAGATATTGTCACATTTAAATTATTGCATAATAGTACCTTGAGAGCTGTGAGCAATTAGCTCACGCCCCGACATTTCCGCCTTAGATTGGGGTGTGACGGTGGTGGTACTTTTGGAACGCTCTTGATAGTGTTGGCGACATGCTTGGCAGCAATAGTAAACTTCTTCTTGCCTTTAACGTTATAACCCCAGTTCTTGGGATTAGGCTTCTTGACACCAGTTGATCGAACCATCATAACTTGATTAGTTTTAGTTGGAATATTCATCTCAGTCGTCTTGAGCATACCTTGAAGCTCCGTCACTGTTTTCACCCTGGCATTCATATTGAAATTCATTACGAACTGGTCGTAAGAGCTAAGGAGAGAGTTCAAGATGAAGTCCGCTGCCATTTCATTTGACATGGGATAATCAAGATTCTTTAGTTGGTCGATGTACCCTTTTATTTTGACAACATGCGTACTAACAGGGGATCCCTGTTCCATTCTACAGTTGATAAGCTGTTTCATGGTGTCGCAACGTTCTTGACGGGCTTGTTTCTGGAACATGCCCTTGAGTTGCTCAAGAATCTCATAGGCACCAAGATCTTCCAAGCCATTTGCAAGCTCGGAGGACATGGTGGCTACCATAATGCAAGCGACTTCAGTAGAGTCGTCCTTATGCTTTTCAAGAATCTTTATGGCAGCATCAATCTTGTTTTCAGGCTCGGTTGGAACCGGTCCATCGAGAACATAATGCTTCTTTGCCATTATGAGAACAAGTCTCAAATTGCGGTGTCAGTCAAGAAAGTTTGTACCATTCAGCTTTTCTTTCTCAAGAGTAGTTTTAGGGTGAATGAGGAGTTATTATCAGTTTACATATGTTAAATAATCAAAAGCAATTTAATTAATTTTTTCGATGTTATAATCCTATTATTAATGACCCAATTAACATTAATAAAATAGATATTTGAGAATCTGGCTTCCAGTTAGTATTGGAAGCTATATCACACAACATTATTAAGTGGTTAGGCAGACTGACAATGATTGCCAATTGTGATTAAGGCACAACTCTCAGTTATGAGGCCTATTAAGAAAACAATTGTGTAAGTATATACGTTTAGCCTAATCTATGTCCACTTTAATCTTCAGACAGTTGTAGCACGTAACCGAAGAGTAAAGTAATAGTCGCCCAAGTATAATCACGTGTGAAAGGGACGGATGTGTCAACGAAACCCTTTCACCTTGAAGGGATATGCTAGAAATAAAGTACGGTGCTGTAACTCCAAACACTTGAAATTTCGCAGTATGCCTCAAGTGTGGCTTATAGTAGGATGACATAGACTATTGTTTTTAAAATTGGGATTAATTTTAGAATTTACCGAATAGAGGAAAAGTCCAGTTTTATAGTATTAATCGGGACAACTTGATGAACCCTTTCATCTCTCAGGACACTTAGTTTTAAATAAACTATTATAACTAAGTTTGTCGCAATATGACTAACCAATTTTAAGTTAATAGGAAATCTATTAAGTTATAAGTCTTTGGAAATTAAATAACGTTTATTTTGCAAAAACATAATTTGTTAGTTAAAATTTATTTTAATATATTTGGTATAAGGTTGGTGGTATTATAACCTATTAAAATAAAGCAAGCATCCACAATTGAAAACAAGCATATGTAAATCTTAAATGGCCAAGAAAGTGATTGATCTTGCTAGAGTCTATTAGCAAGATCATTCGGGTCAAGGGGTCACAACAAAAAACAACCACAAGGATGGACTCTTGCGTTTTGTTCTTGAGTTTTTTAACCAAGGAAAGAAAAAGAAAAGAGAGGGAAGGATAAGAAAGGGAAGAGAAGGGAATAATTTTTTTTTAATTAGACGTGTTCTTGAGTTGGAAGGAAATTAGAGGAAAGGAAATGATAACTATGTTTTTAAGTTTGATGGAAAGAAAAGGAAAATAACACTTTTACAATTTTACGTCTCGACCATAATGAAGTAATGAAGAAGATGAAAAGATTAGTGGGTAATATTGTAATTTGGTTTTTTATCCTTAGTAATCAGCCCATTTTTTAAAGGATAATTTATTGGAAAAAAACATCAATTTAATCCCTCCTAACTCCTCATACTCCTTTCCTTTCCATCCTAAAAAAACTTAAGAGCACTCATTTTTTAACTATCCTTAATTTTCTTTCCTTACCCTCCTTTAAAAAAACTCAAGAACAGGGCGTTGGTGCATTCTGTCATCTTTTGGCAACTCCCACGGATTTCAAGAACTCTGTGAGCTCGTCCTTGGTTTTCCTTCCGGTCTTCTTAATCACAATATTATAAAATACATATAATGAAACACAAAACCCTATCTATTACAATTTTGAACCATCAAAGTGGCCAAAAACCATAAATAAAACCAAAAAATTAGATACAACTTTGAACCATCCGTATGGCCAAAATCAAAAACCAAACAACCAAAAACACAATGGTCGGGCTAGATTTACATATTAATTAAAAATAAAATCAAAGAATATTTTTGGAAAATAAAATAAACTAAAACTTTGACCAAACCAAGATTGCCCTAGAAATTATCTAGATCAAGAACTTCAACTAGCTTGAAGTTTATGATGTAGATTCGGTGAAAAGACCGGATTCGACTCGTATGTAACTAAGGCTCTGATACCACTGTTGAGTTTCAGTGGTGATCAGTCAACGGTTTAACGATTAAACCCGGTTTTAATTTGTTTCATAATTATTAATCAAATTAATAATAAACAAGACAACTTAGCGGGATAAAATATAGTAATAATCACTTTTAGGAACCGTACAGGATCCAGTTACATACAATACGAGTACGATCTTCAACAACCAAAGAAACATAAACATTAACTGACAATATTTAAGTTTACCTCGGTTAATTATATAACCGGTTGAGACACCGAGGGCTAAAAAACGAAGTTAGGTGACCAAATGAGAAAACAACCAACAACGGCGGTGCGCCGCCGGCTGTTGGCGTGCGACGGAGGCGGTGGCCGGCGAGGGTGGCGGTCGGCGGTGTGTGGCGGCTAGCGGTAGAGTAGATCGAGAGAGAGAGAGAGAGAGAGCGAGATGGTGGCTAGGTTAATCTCTTGTGTCTTCAATCATATTATTAGGTTAACTAGTTATAATAACTACTTAAGCTAATATAGGCCACCAAGCCCATATCTTACTATCAAGCCCAGTTCACTGTTATTATCTCGTTAATATGTCAAAACCTGGTAAATAAGCTTAAGCGGGTTTCACGTTTGTTACCTAAGGTGTAACTCTCAGGGGTAATAACTCGTTCGGCCGTGTTGACTTAACCGAGCCAG
Organism: Bidens hawaiensis; assembly: GCF_021521415.1. Lineage (NCBI taxonomy): Eukaryota > Viridiplantae > Streptophyta > Magnoliopsida > Asterales > Asteraceae > Bidens > Bidens hawaiensis. Next base: position 169,671 of record NW_027497497.1, on the reverse strand, counting down.
TCCATAATTCCAACACCAAGACAACATAGAAACAAATATAGTTTATAAATTTCTTCCACTAATCAATAACTGATCACATACGTTTTGAATTCCCAGCCAAAATCCGCAACCAAGCACATGAAGATTTTATAAAGTTCAATAGAAGTGTTACTATTTGCTTGTTCAAAAGCAAGCCGGATTTTGCGAGCAGTGGAAAGACTGAAAATTTCCGGCATTGCTTTTTTCCAAAAAGGATGCATTAACAATGACTACGACCTTCTGATCATCTACAATTCATGAGGCAAATAGGGGACTGGGAGAGGCTTTATCGCCCTGGATGATTTCGATGGTCGGAATAGATGAGGAACCGTCGACATGGTCTAATACGTTTTGAAAGAATAGAATTTGTAGTATAAACAAGTAAATTACATAAAATATATGCATAAGCAATAACAAAAAATACAAAAAAAATTAACTAAGTACAAAGTGTTATTCCCACTTTGATAAAGTGGTAAGGTGATTATGATATGAAATAGGAGATATGAAATAGGAGGTAAGAGGTTAAAACCCTATTAAATACAAAAACTTTAATCATTTAAACAAAAACCTATGTACAAAGTGGTCTAACAAAGACCTTGAATTGGAGTTCCCTTCTTAAGTTTTTGTGTTTTTCTCTCTTATGTTTTATTGCTGGAAAATTATATAAATTTATTAAATTGTAGAAAATATAAAAACGAAGTGACAATTAAATATTTTGGAACATCTCATTCTCACTTTGTTGAGGTAATAAAGTGGTTAAGGTATACAATAGGAAGTTAGAGGTTCAAATATCAAGATTGTAAATATTTAGTTAAAAGAAAAAAAACAATTTCCGAACTGGTACAAGAATATAGTCAACTTCCGAACAATACAACTTAGAAGTTTTGGTAATTGTTGCATATGCAGGAGCATCCGGTTCATTAAGTCGGTCCGGCCCGACCCTTTTCAAATGTTTATTTTTATTTATAAATAGGCTTGTTAGGTCTTTTGTTTAGGCAGTTGATTGATTTTAGTAGAAATTTGTAAGCTTTAAGCTTTGTTAACCGAATCATTCGGTTTGAATCGTTTGAATGAAATCAATATGTTCTTGAGCTATTTGATTGCTAGTCGAAACTGCATCAGTTGGTATTAGAGCTCATGGTTATTCAAATGGCTCTACATGAAGGCGAGTGTTTTCTTGTTCGAAGAGTCGCCGACTGAGGCATCGAAAAGAACATTGGTGATTAACGTGCTCGTGGAGAAGATCGACGCCCTACACGCAGAGTCGCCGACCGAGGCAGCGACGGAGTCTATTCTTACCCACAGGATCTTAAGATGATCAAATGGCTCCGGAAACGAGTCCGAGATCTTGAAGTACAACAAAAGATCACGCGGCTTCGACAGAGGATCCGAGCTCGAGCTTACGGGGGAGATGCGTAAGACGGAAACCGAGTTGAGCACAATCGTCTGGGACGAAGGTGATGACGAAGAGGAGAAGCCGTTTTACAGTCACCCACCTCGGTTCTATGAACCAATCTATCATGAGTTGTCGGAAAACTGATCGAAGTTTGATAAAGAACCGAGGTTCGATGAAGACATAGTTGATTTCCAGGTAACTGAGTATTCTAGGGAGTAGGAGTACCATAAAATCGTTGATTTTTTCTATGCGTCCCCACCCATATATGACGATTATGAGCATGAGGAAGAAAATATGGTGATCATGAGTGGTGATAAGACATGCGGTGGTAGTGGTAGTGACAATGAAGATTGTTTGGAGTCTATGAAACCTGACAACAAAATTAATGGAGGTTCTGTGGTGGTGACCGGTGTTCCAGCGGCAGCCTTTGTTGAGCCGTCTTTCATGCCGAAAGAACAGAATGGATTAATTATTGGTTCTAATTTACCGGGATTTCAATTTGAGGGTGCTATGACTAATCAACGATGAATGTGGAGTTTTATAATGGAATGAATATTCAAATGGAAAAAAATAGAGTTACCAAATATGAAGATAATCTTCACGATAATTATGAGTTACAAATTAAAGGGTCAAGTGCACAAAATAAGGATTTAAACAAAAATAGAGATTGCATGATTGTTATGTATAAGGAAGGAGATAATATAATTAATATGGATGTTCATGATTTACTTGAAAATGCATTTCCTTTCATGGTGAAAATATACGTGGGCATGAAGGTTTTAAGAGAAGAGATATTTTGAGAACTTAATGAGTTGTAAGAACTTTGAGAACTTAATTCTGGATCACACGTTTAATTAAATTATATGAAATATATGGCTGAGATTAAATTTAATTAAAAAATGAATCAGAAGAGATAATAAGTATTTTTGATTATTACACAAGTTTAAATGTAAGTTACGCAAGTGTAATAAGTCGATTCGGTGTGTAAAAAAATACTGTAATTTTTTGTACATTACTTACACTTACGTATTACACATGTGTAAAAAAAATTAAAATTTTTTTTTTTGTTACGTTGAGTTCTTTCGAGTTCTTAAAACTCAAAGCGGTTCTCAAAAGAAATTAATCCAAGGTTTTAATATGCAAAATTCATGCAGTTCTAGAGGTTTAAATTGTGGCAAAGATTTAAAAACATATGTTGAATCGGTTTTTGAATCGCTACTGAACATGAAACCAATTGATGCTCCTTTCGATCCGGGTGGTACAAGTCAAGCGTCAACTCGGGTCAGGATGATAATAAATAAGGAGCGGGTTGATGTTCCATTCGACCCCGGAGGCAAAACTCGAGGACGAGTTTTTTTTAAGAGCGGGAGTATGATGCAGGAGCATCCGGTTCATTAAGTCGGTCCGGCCCGACCCATTTCAAATGTTTATTTTTATTTATAAATAGCCTTGTTAGGTCTTTTGTTTAGACAGTTGATTGATTTTAATAGAGATTTGTAAACTTCAAGCTTTGTTAACCGAATCATTCAGTTTGAATCGTTTGAATGAAATCAATGTGTTCTTGAGCCATTTGATTGCTAGTCGAAACTGCGTCAGTAATGGACATATATTTCACCCAATATCAAATTATCAATTACAAGTCTTGCTATTTTCATTGAATTACAAAATCAAAAGCTAATCATTCGATTGTTAGAATTTCTATTTTTGGGCTTTTGTATTCCCTCTGAGCCTAATAACACCAGGTGCCTGCACCACTGGTCCAATATCATCTAGAGGTGGTCAACGGGGTTTTTCGTGTTTCGGGATTGGTAAAAAAAAGTCAAATAAGTCAATTTAAGTATGATCCGTTTCTGGTTATGGTCTAGTTTTTAACCGGTTTTGTGGGGTTTTTATCGGATTTTGGCCGGGCCGTGTCCGGGTTTTAACCGGATAGAACTGAACCAGTTCCAGTTGGCCCGGCTCGTTTACGGGTACAAATACGATTTCTCTGAAAAACCAAAATCTGGTTAGTACCACAAGTAACGTAGAACCGGGTCCGGTTCCGAGTCCAAAACCAGGTTTTTTTCACCCCTCTACTGTCATCGCATTATCAATCAAATAGATGCCTAAAAATATGTCACCCAAAACACATTTCCAATCCCTGGGCCCACCAACAATAGGCTAAAATTCTTTTGTTTTTGAACGGCCAACTAAGTAACATCGGGTATACCGTACGCGGCCCCCATTGGCTAAAGGTAGCCCGAGCGGTCACGAGTTCGGACGGACGGAGCCCCTAGCGGTCCACCTATTGAGAGATTTTGAGGATAAAACCCGACCCCCTACACCCGTCAAATGGCATGATAGCGAGGAGCTGGTAAAACCGGGTGAGATCAGGACTCGAACCTTGGTAAGCCAGGGTCATCCCTCATATCTCCCATATAAATTGGTGATAGTGAGGTTTGAACTTCCTACCTCTCACTTGTAAAGTGAGTACTCTACCATTAAAGCCACGTCCAATTTATATGCATGATACCAATGCCATTATGCCAAAGCAACTATTACTCCGGTATTTATTCTTTTTATAGCCCAACTAATTATTTATGTGTAGACAAATAAAAACCGATTTGGACTCGATGAGCAAATAGAGCTCCATATTCGAATAAACTATTTTTAGATTCTAGCTGTTCTAAACTTGATTTGATATAAGCTTTAAGTAAATCTTGAGAGGGCGTCGTTTACACCCGGTAAATGTAGTTACGTTCATGAGTTACATTTAACGAGATAGAATTTAACAGAAAAAGTTATATTCCAAAGTTTTACTAAGAAAAGATATGAAGAGAAAATAAGATAAATTGAAGAAAAATTTAATTTATTCTTCCTTTCAAATCTACCAAATTGAAGAGACTTTAGAAAAAAATTGTAACATATAAAACCTTTGCTTTTCTTACAATTTTTATCGAACTAGGTAAAACTGTAGTTAATTAACTCTTTCATTTCTACCATGTTTTTAATCTCTCTTTAATTCTCTTTCATCCTTTTCTTTCACTAAATAAACTTAGTAGCTCAACTGGCATTGAAGGTGAAGTTAAGACTTGAACCGGAAGTTCAAATCCGATTCCAACTGGGTTCTATCACAGTGGTCTTTGGGATGCTGTTTTAGTAGAACAGAAATGGTAGGCTTAAGCTTAGCGCTTTATACAAAGATTGAGATTTAAAGAAAACAAATAATTTTCACAAACATGACTCATGAAACCAATCATTCAACAAACAATCCAAACATAAAACACCAACAACAATCCGCAAACATCATTGACTCACTTATTTTGTAGTCTTAAGGTGAAAGCTTTCAACGCAAGAAGAAGAGATTTCAACCTCTCTTTCGCTTCCAAATCAATCAAATTCCCTTCATCATCAAACTTCGCAGGCGATTCAAACGCATTCAGAAAAAACTCCGGCTTATTAATAAAATGAATATCTAAATACACCCCGCTTTGCCGGAGTATGTACTGCGACCTTCCACCACCAAAGCCGCCACCAGCACTAACTATGGCCGCGGCCTTATCCGCCCACACGTTAGGCGGCCTGGACGCCCAGTCGATGGCGTTTTTTAGGGGTGCGGTGACCGAGTAATTGTACTCGGGTGAAGCGAAGAGGAAGCAGTCGGCGTCGTGGATTTTTTCGCGAAAAGAGGCAACTGCTGGTGGATATTTTCCGTCGATTTCGAGATCGGTGTTGAGCATGGGTAAGGGCGAGATGTCGATGTACTCGATCGACATACCATCAACGGATTCATTGCTTAATTCGATCGCGGTTCGGATAAGCCCGCGGTTGAAGGAACCTTTGCGGAGGGATCCGCATATGGCAGCAACGTTGATGGTGGGTTTGAGGGATAACACAGAGTTCATGTTTTGACTTTCGAGTCTTTTGAGTGATTGGTTTGAGATGCTTGTTTTTATCTCCGTATCCCATACAGATATAATGCTAGTTTTTAGTCATGTGTTACGAAGTTGTTTTTATTATTCTTTTTAGTATTTATATATTTTTTTATTTTAATTTAATGTATTGTAACAAAGTTAATAGTTTTGTAGGTTCCCTGGACGGATCACACGAGATATCGCGTTCTACTCAGGTGCGGAATCCCTGCGTAGATCGTTACGAGTGTAGAAAGCAAATCAAACAAACACGATACAATAAACGAACACGTTATATTGATAACCGAACACGTGATACGATATCACTATTACAGACTCGTTAACCAAAACTGCTAACAACTATCACACGATTCACTGAACCACTCGTTTTTAAACAATCCGTAACCTATATATAAATACACGACAACTTCGCTTGTTCAACAAGTTCGCCTAGGCGAACTTGTTAACAACTTCGCTTTAAACAAAAACATAAATAACAATACAGACTCGATTACAGACACTAGACTATGAACTACTGATATTTATGCACCAACAGACTCCCCCTTGGCAGTAGCTTCATATCTCGATCTTTAAGCTCTTGTCTTGTAATCCTGTATCTTCACGCATGCACTCCTTCTCTAATACATACCGTGACTACTCGCTGATATTTCCTTGCTTCGTCCTTCCAAGCAGAAATATAGAATATCTTCTTTTCATTCAACACTTGCAGATCAGCTTTCGATAAGTTAACAAGATGCATCGGATCATACACCCTCAGCACTTCTTGTTCGTCTTCGTCTTCCATCACGGCTTCAACAGTCTGGCAATCAACATACCACCATTTAAGATTCTTCAACACATCTTGAGGCATAGTCTTCATTGGAACCTCCTTAATGCATCGGATCGGTTTGTACTTCATCACCATCCATGGCTTGCCATCTGCTCTCATTCCCCTTTCTGTATCTTCCACGAGCTTTCCCTTCTGTGGCTTTAATAAATCAAACTTCTTCTCTTTTATGCTTTCTTTCCACACGATCTTCCCAATAACTCTTGCCATGTTGTCGTCACTTCTATTAATCAGGCCCAACCTAGCCAAATCCTTCACCTCACATTCCAGCAATGTATTGAGAGATCTCAAGGTTCTCTTGAAGTACTGAATACCATCAAAACGCTTCACCACAAACAACTTTATCTGTTCATCATATATCCAACAGATAATTCCCTTCTTCGACTCAGCATAGCCTTTGATGTTATAACTCTTCTTGAACATGGTTGGAACAGCAGGCTTCTTGGTCTTAATAAACCAATGAGCACAGCCTTCCTTCCACCTAGGCTGCTCCTCCCACTCAGTCTCATCGTTTTCCATCTCAGTACCCATATTGGCTTTCTCCACATCTAGGATCTCGTGTTCAACATTTTCTTCTACTATCTCACCCTCTTCAATCTCATCTTCAATCACAATTTGTGCGCCAATCTTCTCAATCTCCTCAAACGGCAGCACATCATCATCAAACACATCATCATCCTCTAGCATATCATCATCTAATTCTCTCAACGCATCAATCACATCATCAACCATCACCACCTCATCACCACCAACTGCACCTGCAGACTCCCCCTGAGCTGTGGAAGTCCCAAGAGCTTGAGTAGTTCTTGGCAACACACCACCGGCACCTTTCGGTGCATTGGGATCATCGTCTCTGTCGTTTCTCTTCTTCGTCCTTAACTCGTCGCCTCTACAGCCTGTCTCCCCCTGAGATGCCAAGAACTCCTTCATAGCATCTATAATACGCCCATGTTCAACCAGGAGGGACGACTGTAGTTGATTCTCTGCTAAAAGGCGTTGAATAGCCTGGGTCTGGATAAAGTTTATCCACGATTGCTCTGCCACGACCCGCTCAAGTGCAGCTATTCTCTCCGAGTCTGAGAGGGTTGCATCGAAATCAAACCTCATGTTAGATGTGTCTTGAGTATACTGAAGAGGGATCTCGAATGTAACCGGGACTTCAGAAGCAGTTGTGGACGTAACCGCAGGTGGTATCGTGACCGACAACCCTGCAGTTGCGACGACCGTCGACTCTACAAACCGTGCCACCACCTCTGAAGGAGTAAGCGTTGGAGGTGGTAACGACACAATCTCCGGAGTCGTCGTCTGTAGCGTGATGGATGGGATGCCAACAGCTGATGTAGCCACCACAGGAACATCTGCAGCGCTTGTAACCTGTACAGAAGTAGGAACAATTGACATACTTGACAGTGCGGATGGAGCAAAACGTATAACACGTGAAGTCTCTCCAGCTTCCATACCAGCACCTGTCCTTTCACGTCTCGAACGTCTGATCAACTTGTGTATGTCCTCCTCTTCTTCCTCTGACTCACTATCATCCACCGTCCTCTTTCTCTTCCCCAACGTCCTCTCTCTAGTCACCAACATCCTCCTTGCCTCATCCATAACGTCGTCAAGATCTGAGTCAGCCACCGTCGTAGCTGCTCTGGTCACAATCACTTCCCTCACCTGTGCAGCAGAGACCTGCACTTCTTCATGTGGATCAAAACGATCCATGTCGAAGAAACCTTGGCCGCCAAATGCAGCATCAAGGTCAACATCCTCCTCAGCCGATACAACAGGCACAGTAGGTACATCACGAGTTGCTCCTGCCTGTTGTGGTTGAGGGTCTCTGAACTCGTCCCCCCGAGATGGCACATACCCCGGGTTTATCAAGTACCCGAAGAGTGGAGTATGCCTTGGACGCAGTTCAGGCTTGCTCCTCGCACTGGATGTGCGACATTGAGCTAAGATACGTTTGCTCACACTCTCCACGTATCTTATCGGGCGTCGTTGAGGCAAATTCGGAGCCACATGGTTCAAGATCATCTGGATGAATCTTGGATACATTATGAACCGCTCCCGAGCTATCGCCCTCCTCTGTCTGTCGATCTCGTAAAAGACCATCTGACTAAAGCTATAACGTTTGTTATAAGTCAGAGCAGTCATTGCTGACTGCATGGTCGCACCCATACCGTCAGTGCCCGCCTTCCTCCCAGACATGCATACTATCATAACGTGCATGAGGAAGCGCCACTGATCAAGCAGGAACCCCTTCCGTCTCTGGGTATCGCCCAATGGACCAGAATAGCCCATTCGCAGAAACGCTCCATCACGAAACGGAGCCACAAAGTCAGTCGGGTCGTCCCGAGTCTCCTCTCCAAAGCGTAACGCCACCCGAATTTGTTCAGATGAGAACTGAACTTCTTGATTATTTACTGTTGCTCTCATGACCGGGGGCTCAACACGACAATCATACTCCACCGTCTGCCAGAAATCCTCGATATTGGGTAAGGATATCGGCAGAGTCGTCGTGATTGCATGAAATATCCTCGAGCGAATGAGGAAAGAAATGATCTCACGGTAGTCTTCTACTCCGCTCGCTTCCGGGTCTAAGGTAATGTACATATTGTGACCCGGGAAGAATTGCCTTTGATTGTCTCCTCCGTCATTGCCTCCAGCACCTCCAGCACCGGCAACAGCAGCCATATCTGCAACAAACGAACCAAGTTAGATAAACATTAAGACATAACACAAGTTCGCTTGTTACCATGAGCGAAGTTGTGATAAAAACTGTATAGGCGAAGTTAAAGTTGAGGCGAAGTTGGGAACAACTTCGCTGCATCTTTAAGTTCGTCTAATAATTGTTAAGTTAAAAGGATCCAGGCGAAGTTAAAGTTGGGGCGAAGTTGGGAACAACTTCGCTTCATCTTTAATTTCGCCTCACCACAACATCGCCTCAGGCGAATTTAAGCTTCAGGCGAAGTTGAGCGTCAGGCGAAGTTACGGATAACTTCGCCTAAACCTTAAGTTCGCCTGAATATGAATCGGCGACAGTGAGTTTGATTCAAACTCGAAAATCCGATGTTTCGATTAATTTTGACGATTGAGGAGGCTAAAACACATGATATTAATGATAACTAAACGACCAGGTTGTACATGACCGCGTGAAAACAAGTTTTGAAATCGGGTTTAAGGATCGGTCGTCCGAGGTTATTACCCGGTTGTCGAAACAACCTTAGATTAACATCAATGAACGGATAATACGATGTAATAACCCAACCAACCTTTAAATCGGTTTGAGATCGAAGAAAGAAAACAAGTATGGATCTGTATATAAGTTCGCTGTGAAAACGGAGGATATAAGTTCGCTGAGTTGAGAATAATGAATTGTTTGACTCTTGAAAATCCTTATATAGGGGCGAAGTTGTAACTTCGCCTAGGCGAAGTTATCCACAACTTCGCCTGTTCAACAACATCGCCTATATTTACAAAATTTAACCTTATAATTTTAACATTTTTTCAATCAAGTTATAAAACTTTCCTTTAAGAACTAAATGACACGATCAAGTCCAAGTAACCTGTTATATATAAAAAAAAATACAACTACATAAAAAGAAAACTTTAAACAATTTAAGTATAAGGGATCAAATTTCAGTCTCGATAGGGACTGCTACGTTTTAGAAAAGATCCGAACAGGAATCATACTAAGTATGTGACTGTCACATAGATCCGTGTTTAGCTGTATTATGACACAAGGAACCAGGTTGTAAGCAGGTAAATAACATAAGATGGTTTTCATCGTTTCAATTATGCCTCAAAATTTAAGTGGGCAACAACTCAGAAATATTGATGCCTCCTATCTATCCTCAAAGCGTATTTGGCTTTCCCCAAGTCACCCCGAATTGACCTCGACCCATAGTGTCTGATTAAGTTTGTAATTACTCTTCATCTGCTTCCCGTTCTCCTTCTTACTCTATGATTGAGAAGTCTTGACATTTTTAGCTATATAATGTTTCAATAACTCAATTTTTTTTTTTTTTTTTTTTTTTTTTTTTTTTTTAATAACTCACAAATTTACATAGACTTCAGAGTAGTAAACCAACTGCAAGTCCCGAATCTGGATCACTGCAGTTTCTTAAAACGCTATCTTCACGGGAATCAGAACACACATGGGCTCGTGTATGACTGGGTAATCGCTTTTCTGCCTATCATTCGGAAAGATATATATGAAGACATGCAAAACTCGTAAGGAGTTTCCACGTAAAATCAAGTAGATTTAGTTTGTATCACGTCTACTTTTACGCACCATAAAAAGTTACCATGACATACAATGACTGTCCTAAAGCCTTTTAAGCCTAATAACTTCACTAGTTAAGCACACAAAGTTAGTATATCTATCATTTTCCAAGGTTGGATCAATTTTCTGTTTAACATAGCAAACGTACTTCTTACGAAGTAGTAGACTTGAAAAATAATTTCATTTCCCAAAAAAATTTTTGACATTTATCGCCCCGACCAAAACAAAGTCTTCAGGTAAACGGCTATCCCGAAGATCTAATGGATCAGCTGGACCGACCACATACAAGTATGTGTCCTTCTAACTAAGTATGATCGACTAATTTTTAGCGAAAGAAAGAAAACTCATCATAAACCGCCCCAGTCACTTTCAGTCATCTGGTTAATGGCTATTCTCATATTCTACAAGTAGAAATGAGGACCAAACATATCCTAAGACATGTCCTTCAAACTGTGGTAACCGACATAATTTTAAGCGATAGTGATTTTCTTTTTATTTTATATTTTTTTTTTTATTAAACATAAAAAGCATGGTTACTCGGGATTGATCATCCCATTCAACTCAATAAGGTTTTGAAATCTTGATTTGTCAAACGCTTTAGTATAAAGATCAGCGAAATTATCAAGCGTATCCACCTTTTCAAGCAAAATCAGTTTCTTCTCAGCACAATCCCATATAAAATGATGACGTATGTCAATATGTTTAGTTTTACTATGTTTCACGGGATTGTTAGTTACTGTGATAGCAGCTGTGTTATCAATGCAAATAGGTGTAAGTAAGAAATTCAGACCATAGTCGCGCAACTGTTGTTGAATCCAAAGAACCTGGGAGCAGCAGTTGGATGCTGCCATGTATTCTGCCTCACAGGTTGAAATTGCGACCGAAGTCTGTTTCTTGCATTGCCACGACACCAATCTGCCACCAAGAAACTGACATCCTCCAGTTGTTGACTTCCGACTCTGATTGCACCCTCCATAATCAGAATCTGTGTAAGCGACTAGCTCCAAGTCTCCTCCTCTCGGGTACCACAACCCCAGCTTCGGTTTGCCCTTGAGATACCGCAAGATCCTCTTCACACCCTTCATGTGAGATTCCTTTGGGTTTGCCTGAAAACGAGCACAAAGACAAACAGCAAACATTATATCAGCCCTATAAGCAGTTAAGTACATTAAAGAACCTATAATAGCCCGATATTGAGTTGGGTCCACATCTGCATCACCGTCTGACTCAGCACCCAATTTGTGATTGACGCAGATTGGAGTGTCGAATGGAGAGCTGTCCTCCATCTTGAATCGTTTGAGCACATCATGGACGTACTTGGTCTGATGAATGAACATCCCATCCTTCTTCTGATCAACCTGCAATCCTAAAAAGAAAGTTAGTTCACCCATAGCACTCATTTCAAACCTTTTCTTCATGATGGCCTCAAACTCCTGACACATGGAGACTTTTGATGCAGCAAAGATAATGTCATCCACGTAGACTTGCACCAGCAGGAAGTCGCTTCCTTCTCTCTTAACGAACAACGTGCTATCAATTTTCCCTCTTTCAAACCCATTTTCAAGCAAGTAATCTGATAAAGTTGAGTACCAGGCACGAGGTGCCTGATGTAGTCCATACAATGCCTTGCTTAACTTGTACACGTGGTCTGGAAAGTCTGGGTCAGGAAAACCCGGAGGCTGCTCAACATACACAACCTCATCAACTTTCCCATTCAGAAACGCACTCTTCACATCCAACTGAAATACCTTCATCTTTTTTATATGCAGCAAACGCCAAAAACAATCTAATGGCTTCCAACCTTGCCACAGGAGCGAACACTTCATTATAATCAATACCCTCTTGTTGATTAAATCCTTTCACAACTAGTCTCGCCTTGTTTCTTATGATAATCCCTTTCTCGTCTCTCTTGCACTTAAACACCCATTTTGTGCCTATCGCATGCACATGCTTTGGTTTTTCAACCAAATCCCAAACTTCCATTTTCTTGAACTGAGCCAACTCTTCTTGCATGGCTTCGACCCACGAGCTGTCCTTGAGAGCAATTTGATAATTCTTCGGCTCAGTCTGGCTGATAAAGCAGGTGTACAAGCATTCGTTGATTATCCCTGTCTCCTTAATGCTTGTGTAAACACAGGTGTGCTCATTCAAGCTACTTCTTGTTTGTACACCGGAGGACACATCACCAATCACATTCTCCAAAGGGTGATCTTTATGAATTCTCGTGGTCGGAACAGAACCTACATGCAAATTGTCTTCCAAGTTAGAAGAGAGCTCGTCAATGGTTGATTCATGCTGAGAGTGAAACGGATTGAAAAATTCTTCTTCAGTCGAGGTAGTAGGGGTATCGACAGTATTTGATGAGGAAGGTTGACATTTATCGATCAGCTGTCTTTGCAATAGGTCTTCTTCCTCATCAAGGATCATCTTCGTAGCAACTCTCTCTTCTTCTTCAGCAATATCCAAATACGGTATGTTAAAAGACTTAAAAAGTTTAACATAGTCGAAAAACTCAGCAGGTCCGTTGCTTGGTTTTGGCGGTTGGTAACTTGTGATATTGGTGTTACACACCACCTCAACCTTGCTGGTCGATGTATTGAAGACACGTCTGTTGGGAGTCCCAACAACATAACCGACTAAGATTCCTTCATCGGCTACTTCACCAAATTTAGAATTTGTCTTCAAAATCGAACAAGGGGACCCGAATGGTTCAAGACCACTCAAGTTGGGCTTTCTCCCATGCATAAGCTCATAACACGTTTTACCAAGTCTTTTAACAGTTAAGACCCTATTCAGAACATAACAAGCTGTAGCAACAGCTTCAGCCCAAAACACCACAGGAAGCTTCGAATCAGCCAGCATAGTTCTGGCTCCTTCAATTAACGTTCTGTTCTTCCTTTCAGCCACTCCATTCTGTTGCGGTGTATACGGAGCGCTGTATTGGTGTTCAATCCCTCTCTGAAGGCAGAAGATCTCCATCTCAAAATTCTTGAACTCCGTTCCATTGTCACTCCTAATGAACTTAACCCTTTTATCCATAACGTTCTCAACTTTGGTAATCAAATTCTTCACCATCTGAGCCGTTTCGTCTTTTGATTTCAGGAAATACACCCACGAATATCGTGAGTAGTCATCAGTGATCACCAAGCAATAAGAAGTTCCTCCAAGACTTTTTGCATTCATGGGACCGAAGAGATCCATGTGAAGCAACTCCAGAGTACTGGCAATTGAATTGACTTTCTTGGTGAGATGGGATTTCTTGTGCTGCTTTCCCTTCTTGCACGCTATACATTTATCTTCAAAATTGAAATTTTTCAAGGGAATGCCCAGCACAAGCCCATTCCTGACAATGTGGTTCATCTTCCGAAGATGAATGTGCCCCATTCTCCTATGCCATAATTCGGACTCTGTTTCACTCGCTTTTGTCATAAGGCATGATTCTGCCGTGGCCATTTCAGTTGATCTCATATCCATAGTGTACGTATTTCTTTCACGTGGAGCCTTCATCAAAATCCACTCCTCAGGTATCTGAAAACCTGGTTTCAACACAATCGCCTCGTTCTTTGTAAAATGAACGGTGTACTCCTTATCACAAATTTGTGACACACTTAGCAGATTGTATTTCAATTCTTCTACAAAGTTAACATTCTCCAATGTCATCTTTCCGTTCGACACCGTTCCCCTTCCAGTAATATTGCCTCCACTTTCTCCGGCAAAGCTTACTCTCCCTCCTTGAACAGGTTTCAAATCGTGTAACAAGTATTTGTTACCCGTCATGTGCCGGGAACAGCCGCTATCTACAACCCAAAGATTGTTGGCAGCCCTGTTCAACTGTTCCTGCACAATAAAGCAAAAGATTAGAATTTATGGACCCAAGACCAATTGGTCTTGGATCTATACATCCCAAACTTTGGCTTTCCAAAGTTAGTATCTCGATAACTCCTGTAAGTCCCATTAGGATATCTTATTGAAGATTGATTGTAAGGCCTTCCAAACCTTTGAGAATTGAAAGTATTATAGCTTGTGGTTTGGTTATTAGAAGTGTAAAACTGAGATTTGTTTCTATGAAAACCTGAATTATTCACATTTTTGAATTTTAAGTGGTTTTCATTTTTAGGAGCATAATAATTACTATTAGGTCTATTCTCAGCTTTAGTAGGCCTTACACCTCTGAATCGCTGCTTCAGAGGGCAATTTGCAACAAGATTTCCTAATTGATTACATCTAAAACAACACCTATGTTCAACCTTTTTATCAACAGGTGTTTTAGATGTCGAGGCTATATTACTGCCCGTTCGTCTCACATAAGGTGGGACGTACGGGTTTAGTGGAGTACTCTTTTTATTCGTTTTATCTTTTTCTCCACTCTTGGGTAACACAACCTCCTCTTTTGCCTTACCAGACTCGGATGACTTATCCGAATCTGATGAGACTGGACTTTGATCAGAAATTTCAACACTTGAAACAGGCGAACTTGTTTCGCCTCTACTAACATTTGGTTCTTTAATGGTTACTTTAATTGGCACTGTCTGAGCAACCTCAAAGTCAACAGATTTCTGAACACTAGGGTTAAAAGTGTAATTGTGATTGTACGGTGGTGGAACCTCATGATAACCGATTCCTCCCCTCTTGACTGAGGAACCTTGATCACTAACAAGGTGATCAAGTATAGCAGAGGAATTTCTGAACTGCTCCAGTTTTCGATTCAGTTCCACCACTTTCACCTGGTGGTCAGCAATCTGTTTTTCTCTCTCAGCAATTAGTTTGGTCTTTTCTTCCAAAACCTCATAACTTAAATCAATCACTTCAATTTTTTCAGCAAGTTTAGTTTTTAAACTTTTAACATCTTTTTCACAAGCTTTTATTTTAATTTTATAATTATTTTCTCTTGATTTAATAAAGTGATGATCTTCTTTTATGGTTTTAAATTCAGCATCCAACCTAACATACTGATCAGTTATGGTTGCTAGTTGCTCAGACAAGTTCTCACATTTTGAACATATAGGTTTAGAACATACCTCGGAGAGCTGGTCATTGTCATCTGCCATAAGAGCTTTTTCTTCTTTGGTAGCCCTCTCACTTTCTTCAGTTTCAACCTTTGCCAAATTTGCCTGCTCAAAAGTTTCTTTAGAAAGCAGGTTCCAGTTGTATTCACCATCTCCTCTGGAAATCATGGCACTATAATCTTTTCTTCCCTCATTATGCTGTGTAGACTTTCCTTGACCACGTTCTACACGCTCATTCCTACACTCCTTTGCAAAGTGACCGTTTTGTTGACAATTGTAGCATCTCACCTTTGACTTGTCGAACCCTGGTCTTCCTCCGACAAACTTTCTACCGGTCTTATTCATAAACCTTTTCACCTTCCTCACAATCATGGCCATCTGCCATTGTAGATCCATTTCTTCCATATCGTCAGTATCAATCTGATCGTAATCTTCATCCAACATAGCTGGATCAACAATCTTCCCTTGAATATAGTTCTGATAGGAAGCGATAAAAGAAGCATAGAGACCAAACTGCTCTTCAGCAGACTTGACACTCATAGGCATCTTGGAGTAGTTGTTGCTGGGAACACTTGAAGAGCAACTACTCTTGCTTACCTGGGGTTGAGAACCACTCGATCCAGCTGCTACATAGCAAACATCCCCATTTGTGTTAACTGACACATGCCCCTCATGAGATGAGTTGGGGCCCGACTCTCCCTTTGTGTAGTAGGCAGCCGATTCAGTCTTCGATCCTGAGCTAGTGTTGACTTTAGCTCCATACATACCTGGATCTTGAACCTGATCCATAGAGGTCTCTTTTCTGGCTATGTTAAGCTCAAAGGTTCTGAGCTTGTTGACTGCCGTTTCTAGATCATATGTGGGAAAGTCTTTGTCTTCCCTCATCGGCACAGTGTACATCTCCCATTTTGGTGGGAGAGCATCTAGAAGCTTCTCAACTATTTCTTCTTCTCGGTAGGAAATGGAATAATTGCTCAATTCAGTCATCATATGGTAGTATCGAGTGATAATATCATCTAAAGATTCATTCTTCAAATACTTGAAGACTGAGAACTGGGTTTTGAGCAATTTTATCTTTGAAGCCCGGATTCCTACATTCCCTTCAAATCTGCTCTCAAGAGCTTCCCAAAGCTCTCTTGCTGATGTGTACTTTCTAAACGTATGAAGGATCTCTTGTGGAAGAGCCATAGTAATAGCAGCATGAGCCTTGCTCTCAGCCTCATACATCTTTTTCTCTTCTTCTTCCATTTTACTATACTTCTTGATTTGGTCACGACCTTCATACTCCATAATTAGTGGAATATACCCATCCTGGATGCATACCCACATCTTCGCATCCTGGTATTTGACGTACTGTATGAACCGATCCTTCCATGCAACGAAATCGGTTCCCTTCAGCAATCTTGGGGCCTTGGTAGCCGACCCTGCTTCAACTTCCATCTTCACTAACTCAGAGATGTTGATCGACGACATCTTTCCCGAAAGTAAGAAACCTGAAAAGTTAAAAGTTTTTTTTTTTTTTTTTTTTTTTTTTTTTAAAGTTCTGTAGGCGAAGTTACGGATAACTTCGCTTGAAGTAGGCGAAGTTATGGAGAACTTCGCTGAAGAACTTCGCTGATAACACTGCTGATTAACTTCGCTGATTCTTAACTTCGCTTGAGGTAAGCGAACTTAAGAGGTAGGCGAAGTTGTAGAGAACTTCGCTTGAGTTAAGCGAACTTGAGAAGGTAGGCGAAGTTGTGGATAACTTCGCTTAACCTTATATCTTCGCCGAAACCCTACGCACAGTGACGGCAACTTCGCCTGATGAACACGAAGTTTCTGCAGATCTGTAAATCGGATTTTAACGAGGTTTTTGACGGTGTAAAGGCTTGAACACGATGGTAGGAGGTAAGAATGATCAAAAACACCAAAAACACGTCCCGCGAATAGTCAAAACGGGACGATTTCTAAACCCGCGTGAATATCCCGAACCACACAATCGAGCAAAAGCTCTGATACCAATTGTAGGTTCCCTGGACGGATCACACGAGATATCGCGTTCTACTCAGGTGCGGAATCCCTGCGTAGATCGTTACGAGTGTAGAAAGCAAATCAAATAAACACGATACAATAAACGAACACGTTATATTGATAACCGAACACGTGATACGATATCACTATTACAGACTCGTTAACCAAAACTGCTAACAACTATCACACGATTCACTGAACCACTCGTTTTTAAACAATCCGTAACCTATATATAAATACACGACAAATTCGCCTGATATGTTCAGGCGAAGTTGTCCATAACTTCGCTTGTTCAACAAGTTCGCCTAGGCGAACTTGTTAACAACTTCGCTTTAAACAAAAACATAAATAACAATACAGACTCGATTACAGACACTAGATTATGAACTACTAACATTTATGCACCAACAAGTTTACTTAGAATTTGATAATGAAAAAGTTTCACAAATTAATTAGATGCTATTACCTAATTTTATAAAGCTATTTGACTTTGTGAAATCCATGACCCGTTTTTTTTTACTATAAAATTGTTTATTAATTATAAACAATATCTTTTTTTTATAAAAAATCGGATACTATTTTTAGTATACCCATATTTTATATGATTTTCATATCAACTATTTGGTCAGATTAATTTTTAAATTAATTAGATATTATAGCCCGTTTAAGGGATATCTGGGTTTGGTTAGACTCATACCCGTGAATTCGAGTCAAATACATGAGAAACCTCCATTTACAAATAAAGAAATCTGGTAGCTTGAAATAATATAGGGAGGTTTCGTTTATATATATTTAAGACATTCATAGCAATTTACTTTATTACCCTTTGGAGTTTTGGAGGCTTGGATCGGTTTATTTAAAGCATTCTTAGCCTGTTTCCTATGAATATGTGAGTGAATTTTGTAAATTATGTAATAGAGACCAATTTGAGATGGTCAATCTTCCGATAAACCCGTAGTTGGGATAAATTTTCTAATTATTTTTCTTGTTTTTTCTCAAACGAAGATTAAAATATATAGAAAAAGCAAAACATAAAAAAGAAAAAAAGATAAACAATAAAAAAACATAGTTATATCAGAATAATGAAACTAAATAATAGATAATTTTAATTAGTATATATTAAATTAATTAATATATTTGGATCATACCAATTCCTCACTCATTCAAATTGTCCTTGTCCACAAGGACATAAACCAAAAAAAGCTTGGTGTGTGGCACGATGGCCGCCATTCAAACCAGACAACTACATATGGGCTAGTCTTAACGGGTCGCCACGACATGTGCCATTTGCATCGCGTGTTATCCGGGTCATTTGCGTCTTCTAGATGGGAGGCTGCACCTTTGCTTAGTGCCTCTCGCAATAGCTCATCAAACCTCGTTATTGAAAAATGCAATCCATCAAAATCATAATTTGGATATTGGTATATATTTTGTACACTTTTTCCATATGATCCAAATGCCTTGAAATTTACATCCTAATGTGACATGGTTTTCACACGGCACAAACCAGTGGTGCCCATGACACCCTTTGCAACAATGTTTGAGTATCTATTAGGAGTGTTGTTGATACATTGTTTGTTGTCTCGGTCTTTGTTTAATATATTAGGAAATTAACTTTAATGTATAGGGGTATTTTGGTAATTGTATGTAAGGCTCATTCGCTAAAGAATGTATAACGAATGAGACCGTATGTTTTAGACTCATTCGTTAAGGTTGTTAACGGATGAGAAGTAAACTTTGAAGGCCATTCGTAATGGTTTGTATAACGAATGGCGTAACTAATAGGATGTTCATTCGTTATGAACGTATAATGAATAAGTCATCGCCTATACATACCTTTGTAACTTATCAGTTAATTATCAGTCATTGTTATTGTTCGGATTTGCCTCGTTACTCTGCCAAAATTATCTCTCTCGTTACACACAATGAACACACAGTTAACCTAATAAATCGTTCACTCAATCATATCATAGACTAGATCGAACTGATTCATCCGCCGTGGATAATCAAGCTCTAAAAGTGTTCTCAAGTGATGTCAGGGCTATAAGATGACTGATTGATTGTTGTGAACATGGTTTAGAACAATTGATTTGTTTTCCGAGAAGAAATTGCTAACAGTTTTGAATGAATTTGATATCGCACTTTTACGAACATAAGATCTATCAATTTATGTTTATACATATGATAATTGATACTAATTTGGTTATATGATTTTTGTAATGATCTATAGGAGTTCTGGACTGATCTAATTGTATTAGTTTGATCAATTGGACTGAATTCAAGTTTTAGCGGGAAGTAACATTGTTTATGCATATTAGTTTTGACTTTTGGAGTCAAAACTTGTTGTGATTTTGTCCGATTTGAGATGTTTTGGTACTGTGGTCAGATTGGGGTCGAAATGGTTTGGTTATGCTATTACGAGTTGAGTGGTTGTGATTTGGATTGATTTGGTGAAGGTTTAGATTGTTTAGTGATTCTGGATTTGCTATTGTGGATGAGTACATTTGTTACTTTCATGAAGAATGACGAGTTCATTCGTTATCATTGATGAACTCATTCGTGAAGCAGTTACTTGGCTGTTGTAACCGTTTTAACAACCTATCCGTTACTTTTCACTCGTTCATTATCTTATTCCTTATTCACTACTTGTTCATTCGTTAAAAGATTATTCATTCAAGACCTCATTCGTCATCTCATTCGCTGTACTGCTCACTACCTCATTCGTTACACTACAGTCTATTGGTTATTGTTCTCATTCGTCAAATTTAAATCTTCTCATTCGCTACCACAGTTTTCAAAGATTATCAAGTTTCATCCTTAATTACCAAGTGGTACATATTGAACCCTTGAACTTATCAAAATGGCAAATTACTATGCTTTCGCCTCTCAAAATGCAATTATACAACATATGCTTAATTACAATATTGAGATCGCATCTCATGTTTAAACTCCGAAGCTTAATAATATATGTGATTTTCCAAAGTGGGATATAAGATCTAGGGCTCATTTGGGAACGGTTCATCCAGAATGTATGCAAAGCTTGGAGCATACATATATCAATTTGCTTGTGATTCTCCTGGTAACGGTCAGATGGAAAAGGTATTTTCTCTAATGACAGCCAAGGAAAGAAAAGCATATGAGATAGAAACAAAGGCTTATTCTACTTTAACTATGGCCTTACATGAGCATATTTTTCATCAATTTAACCATATTAAGCAAGTTGTTCCATTGTATCAAGCTTTAAAATTAAGAAGCATGGAAAATACACAAGGGAGTAAGAAGTCAATGTTGAAGTTTCAGTTCAAAAACTTTTATCTCATGCCAAGTAAAATTGTTGGAGAGTTATTAGCAAGGTTTTTTCATTTGATGGCTGAATTAACCAGGTTTGAGATAAACCAGGTTGAAGGAGATCAAATTGATACCTTGAAGAATGATCTTCCAAATTCATACTCAACTTATTTGATGGTACTTATTAAAAATGGATATTTCAGAAATCCAATGCCCACAAGTATGGATTTTGTGAAAAAATTGGAAGAAAGGGAGTTTGAATTGAAATTTCAAGATTCATCCAACATTGTATGGTGGGGAAATTCCTGTGAACAAGAGTGCATCCACTCCTATTACAGCTTTTATACTCAAGAAAATCACGAGGTTCCTTTTCAATAAGTTTTTTTTTGAATCTCATATGTTTACTAGTTCATCTAGTACTAGTACTGGTTCAATTGCTTTTGTCACGCCACCTAATGTGAACATTAAGGAAGCATAGCAACTTTTTTCTTTCTTGGGTGCATTGATGTCGTCATATGAACAATTGGTGTGAAGTCAAGTTGCAAATTGTGACATGACTATTGAGGATTTTGATCAGATAAATTCTGATGATCTTGAGTTAATGGATTTGAAATGGATCATGGCTATGATTGTTAGGAAGATAAAGAAGTACATGAAGAGAACTAGGCATGCCTTGCCAACCATGAGTAAGAGAATTGGTATTGATAAGCTGAAGGTGAAATGCTATAATTGTTAAGAGTTCGGGCATTTTGCTAAAGAGTGTGATAAGCCAACAAAAGAGTATTCTCCTTGTAAAAGGGCTCAAGATAGAAAATACAACAACAGGAAGTATAACACCAATGAGCCAAAATAGAAACCAAAGGTTGTAGAATCAAAAAAGCAAAGGGAGTCAAAGGCAATGATAGAACAAGAATGGATTGATTGGACACGAAGAATATTGGGTGAGGCATCTATTGAAGTGAAGCAAGCTAATCTGGCTATGATTAGTCAGAAAGAAAAGATTATGGACGTTGAGGATGAGAAGTTGATTGAAGAAAGTGATGAGTCAGAGACTGATTCAGAAATCTCATGTATTGATCAACAAGGAACATTTGCTTGCATGGCCAAAATTGAAGAGTGTTGAGTTAAAGATTTGAACTAAAAGAATTATAAGGAAGATTAGAATCTTCTCAACCTCCTCAGAATTCGCTAAGTATGGAATCCGGGCACACTTGAATTCCCGGGAAAGGTTTACTTACCCTAGCAAGGTATTTTGTCCATCAGGCAGGGTTATCTTCTATAATTCTTCTTTAGTGTCAATCCGAGCAGGGTTCACTATGTCTAGCAAGAGTGTTCTTCATTTCCAAGCAAAGTTTGCTTCCGAGTAGGCTCTTGGCTAACCAAGCTCATGAAGCCAAGTAATTGGAAGATCGGGTAAGGTATTCTTCAACAAACAGTGGTTCGAGCAGGCTTGATGAAAGTATAATGAAATATCTTAAAGGACTTTTGTCGGGTAGGGTTCAACTCAAAGCAAGCTACAGTGTTACCAGCACACCTTACTTTGCTAAATAAGTTATTCTCTAGAAAGGAGTTGAAAGGATCATTGAAGAACAAGGTTGCTCGTAAGATTATATCGGGCAAAGTTTGATATGATCAAGAAGATTGAAGTCTGATAGGTGAGTATTTTCTTTGGAAAATACTCTAAGTAAAGTCTACCCAGAGAGCTATTTCCAAGAACACTTCAAGTTTACCAGTCTACCCGTAGAAGACAAAAGGCACAAAGCCTACTCGGTGAAGACATGTATTACAAAGTCTACCCGGAAGAACTGTTTTTACACTTAGTATTGTTTTGAATATGTAATTTGATTATGTACCAATTATTAGGGTTTCTAGAAGGAATGACAGCTGTCAAGAGGTGCCTGGCCTATAAATAGAATATTTTAGGGCACGCCTCCGATGGATTTTTGAATAACAGACTTTACACTTTTCAGACCTAAAGGAATATTCTCTGATTAAGTGTGACGGCTGTGATTGAATTGTACGGATAAAACTTAACAAAAAAGAAACCCTAATCGATTAACATTTGTATGTTTCATTTATATAAAGAGAAATCTTCTGAGTAATTGTTTGTGTCTGTTACATTCATTAATCCTTTAGCAACTACTCTGTTTGTTTCTGATTCCACCATAAACAAACAGTTTTCTTACCTAAAATAGCAACCATCATTAACTCTCTTGTCGACACATTTATTGTGTGAGTTATGAGATAGTTATTGAGTGTGTGATTATTCGGGACCGAAAAGTGGTATCAGAGCCCGTTGCTGCTATTCGGGTAGAGAATTTGTTTCTGATTGAAGATCTGAATAAGAAAAATGACATGAGCAGAACAATGTTTTATTGAAGAGTGACATCAGCTGCTCTGTTCTTCATTTCCGTCCAGATCTACAAATTACCGGTGTTTTCTTTTCTTTGTTTTGATTTAAGTTTGCATCTTTATTACTCAATCTTGCTCCAATCGAACCAGATACATCAGATCTGAAGATTTGATTTTCAGATCTGATTATTTTCAAAACTTGAATTTGCTATTCTCTACTTTTTGCTTTTCACAATACCGAAATGTCTGGTTTTGAAGAGCAAGAGGTTTCGACTAACAAGATACCTAGACTGTATGGACAGGAGAACTTCACCAAATGGAAAGTATTGTTCGACGTTGTTGTATGTTACAACGATGTAGACATGTGGAATTCAATTAAGAATGGTCCTCAAGATACTGATGGTGCAAATGCTACTGCTACTGTGCGTTAAAGGATGAGGAAAGTGGACGACAGGGCCTTAGCTATGATCAAGCTAGGACTGTCTTGGGAGATCTTAACCAAGGTTGCACATCACACTATGGCTAAGGCTATGTATGATGCAATCCTTGAGATGTATGAAGGTAACACCGAGCTGAAAAACATAAAGAAACAAAGACTCAAGCAACATCTAGAAATATTCAAATACAAGGAAGGAGAAAGATTGAAGTAAATTCTAGAGAGATTTCTTGCCATTGTGAATGACCTGAGGACAACTGACTATGTGATGACTGAGTTTGATCTGACCACAAAGCTGCTGAACTCTATGCCCAAAGAGTGGTACACAGCAAGCAAATTCATTCTGCAAAACCTAACTTTGAAACACTTATGTTGGATGATGTTATTTGCTTCCTTCAAGCAGCTAAAATAGAGATGATTGAGAACGAAATTATCAAAGAAGAGAAGCCCCGTTTCCAGGTATCCAATGCTCTCATTGCACCTATGGGAAACTTTTCAACCAAAAACAAATAGCAGATTCCCATCATAGAGGAACCAATTGAACAAGGTGTTGATACACCTAAAGCTTTTGTTGGTGATAGCACAAGTCATCAAGGAAACCAGTCAAGGTTCGATGTCCAACTCTTAGAAGACAATGACTCAGCCTCCATGGCAAATGGACACACACCTTATGCTGGTGGAAGCAATGGTCAAGGGAGTGAAACACAGGCTTTTTTTTTCAATGTTCACTGAATCATACACTGCTTTTGTGGCAAAGAACTTGATTCATACCAGTGTCATCCAGGATGACTTAGAGCAGATTGATGCAGATGATTTGGAGGATATGGATTTGAAATGGCAAGCTGCCATGTTGGGTTTAAGGAGTAAAAGGTTGTTCAATAGAACTGGGAAGTCTCTTGTGTCTGGTCCTAATGAGAGGATTGGATTTGACAAGTCAAAGGCAATTTGCTACAATTGCCAACAGCCTGGACATTTTGCAAGATAATGCAATCTGCCAAGAAACTTTCAGATGAATCAGTACCAGAATCAACAGCCTAGAAATCAGCAGCAATACCAACAAAATCAGCCAAGTTTCAACAACAACAATCCCAACAACTTCAACAACTATAATCCCAACTTCAACAATTTCGAACAACCTCCAATGAATAATCAACAAGTTGTGCCCAAAAATCAGAATTTTCAAAGAAACAATACAAACCTTCAAACTGCTCCAACCAACTCAAACTGAGCCAACTAAAATCAACCAAGAAATCAAGGGAATGTAGCTTTGGCTGCACATCAAGATGGAGATTTTGATTGGAGCAACCATGAAGAGGACATTTCAAGAGCAAATGTTGCATTGATGGCAATTGCTGAAAATGAGGCTGGAACATCATCTCAGGTATACTCTACTCCAACAGTTGATTTACATGAAACTATCAATGCTTTAACTTTAAAAGTAGGCAAGCTGGAGGGTGAGTGTTTCAGGAAACAAAGTATCATTAATGGGTATGAGGCAAGTGATCTAATTAATGAAGAGAAAATTAAAAGTTTGGAAGATGATTGTATGAGTAGTTATAGAGCTCAAAAGAGAGACATCACTGATATAGATGGATTGAAGAAAATGATTGTTGAAGAAAAAGTGCAGAACACAAAACTGCAGGTTGAAAATGAATTTTTGAAAAACTTGGTTTCCACAGGAAACATTTGTGTTATCTTGAACCAAGTAGAATAGAAAGATAAGTACAAAGAAGTTCCACCACCATTCAATAACAACTTTGTGCCAAAAAGTTGACAAAGAAAAGAGGGATGCATATCTACAACAATTCAGAGCTGCCTTTCAAGACAAAAAGGAATTTGTTGATCTTTACAAAAACATTAAGGTAAGTGAAGAAGGAGAATTTGTTATTAAGGAAGAAGTAAGAGAGGACAAGTCAATAGGAATACAAGTCTCTGAAGATGATTTTGATTCTGATGATCTGAATGTAGATGACTTAAGTGATTTGAGTGATCAGATCACAGATGAAGAAATTAAGGCTGCTGAAAGAAGAAGAAGAAGAGTGAAGAAACCAGAATCAATAGACAAGCTTCCGTTGTTACCTCCAATAACACCAAAAATGAAGAAACAAAATGAAAGAATGAAGAGAGAACATGTGTCTTTTGACATATGTGAGAAGAAAAAGGTGAACTATAATGTAGTAAGGCCACCAAGCAAGGCTGTATTGGATAGGATAAGTAAAAACAACAAGAAAAAGGTAACTGAAATAGTAGATGTTGAAAACGTTATCCCAGTTTACCTAGTTTTCTCTAGTCATGAGGTGTTTGATATTGGGGAAGTTGAAACTATGGAAGAATATGAGAAGAGGTAGTCATGGCATAAGGGAAGCCAAGATGAGGAACCTTTGAATATGAAGAAAATTATTTTTGTTAATAGCAAGATTGAAAGACAAGATATCAAGATTGAGGAGTTTGTTCCTTTCTCAATTGACTTTAATGGACTGAAGACTCTGAAGACACTTGGTGTCAAACCACCTAGACCAAGTGAATGAAGTATGGTACATGGATAGTGGATGTTCTAGGCACATGACTTGTGACAAGAGGTCACTTGTTAACTATGAAGAGAAGTTTGAAGGTCCGGTGGCATTTGGCAGTGATGAGAATGGAGGAAAGATAGTTGGAAAGGGAATTTTGACAAATGGGAAAGTCTCATTTGACAATGGGTTTTATGTTGAAGGTCTACAATATAACCTATTGAGCATATCACAGATGTGTGATAAGGGTTATAAAGTTGGTTTTGATGACTCACATTGTTTTATTTTAAGACCTGAATTCGTGATCCCACCTGATATGATCATGATGATGGCCCCAAGGAATGGCAACTTATATGAGCTTAACATGAAAGAAGCTGTTTCAAGGGGTGGTACATGTTTTGTTTCCAAAGCCACTGAAAATGAGTCAAAATTGTGGTATAGGAAATTGTGTCATGTGAATCTGAAGAACATGAACAAACTTGTGAAGAGTGAGCATATAATTGGCTTACCTACAAGAGAGTTCAGATTGGATGATAACTGTATTTCATGACAGAAGGGAAAACAACACAAGTCTTCTCAGAAGACAAAACTCATCAACTCAATTGATCAAGTGCTTGAAATGCTTTACATGGATCTTTTTGGTCCTTTGAGTGTCCCAAGCTTAGGAAAGAAAAGATATTTTAGTGATCATTGACGATTATTCAAGATACACCTAGGTTTATTTCCTGAGTTCAAAGGATGAGACTGCAGAGTTGATTAAAGGCTGTGTAACCAGGATTGAGAATCAGCTGGATAAAAGGGTTAAAGTGATGAGAAGTGACAATGGAACAGAGTTCAAAAATGGAGTGATGGAAGAGTTTTGTGCAGAAAAAGGAATACTTCAGCAATTCTCAGCTCATAGAACTCCTGAACAGAATGGTGTTGCAAAGAGAGGAAACAGGACACTCATTGAGGTTGCAAGAACCATGTTGGCTGATGCTTTTCTGGCTGTCAATTTTTGGGCAGAATCAATCAATACCGCCTGTTATGTTCAAAACAGAGTCCTTCTCAACAAAAGGCACAACAAGACTCCCTATGAAAGGTTCTTTAATAGAAAGCCCTATATCAAGTTTCTCAAGCTTTTTGGATGCAAATGTTCACTCTTGAACACCAAGGACTATTTAAACAAGTTTCAAGCTAAATCCTTGGATTGTTTCTTTGTTGGCTACTCTACACACTCAAATTCCTACAGGGTGTATGTGAAAGATTATTTAGTTGTGATTGAATCATCTGACATTATCTTTAATGAAAAGCAGTTCGACACAGTTAATGGAGCAGCATGGCTATTTGATCTTGATAAATTGATCAAGTCATTCAAGATCTATCCTGAAGACTTTGATGATTCATTCTACAAGACTAGTGTGATTGAAGAGAAAAATAAGAAAAAAATAGACTTGGAAAAGTTGTGGAAGA
The DNA here is from genome assembly GCF_021521415.1 of Bidens hawaiensis. Lineage (NCBI taxonomy): Eukaryota > Viridiplantae > Streptophyta > Magnoliopsida > Asterales > Asteraceae > Bidens > Bidens hawaiensis. The sequence continues at coordinate 142,184 of NW_027497497.1, read as the reverse complement.
AGGTTGCTAGTAAAGAAACTGAATATCCATTTATAAAGGATCCCTCAAGTGCAAATGTTGAACAAGTTCAAGACAATGATCAAGAGACCAACCAAAGTCCAGAACAAGATCATGCAGATAATAATCCAGACAATCAAGAAGTGATAAATGATCAAGTTCAAAATGAGGGAGACCCAAGCAACCAATCAAGTGAAGAGGAGACAGTTTCAACAGCAAGGTTTCAAGATTTGTTTGAAAGATTGAATATGGGAAACAGTGGTGCATCCACCTCAAGGCAAAACAATGAGGAAGCACCTGAAGCTGATATTGAAACAACTGATTTGACCATTGTTGAACCAGTTCTAAATGAATCAAATCTTGACACTACTGTGTCTGCAGATATGATAGTTCAAACCCTTATGTTGAAAAAAAATCATCCTTCTGAAAACATCATTGGAAATATACATGAAAGAGTTACAAGGAGTCAATCTGAATCTGCAAACATCTATTTGTACTCCTACTTTCTATCCCAGATAGAACCAAATAATATTGTTCAAGCTCTAAAGGACAGCAGCTGGGTAAAAGCAATGCTAGAGGAGTTGGCACAGTTCAGAGATCTACATGTCTGGGAGCTAGTGGACAGGCCAAGAAACAGAAATGCAATTGGAAATAAATGGGTTTTCAGAAATAAGAGAGATGGGAGGGGTATTGTGATCAAGAATAAAGCCATACTTGTTGCACTTGGATGCTTGCAAGAAGAAGGGTTGATTTTGAGGAAGTCTTTGCACCTGTTCCAAGACTTGAAGCCATAAGAATCTTTTTAACGTATGCTACCTCAAAGAATATCAGGGTATTTCAACTTGATGTCAAATCTGCATTCCTAAATGGAAAGATTAAAGAAGAGGTGTATGTAACTCAACCACCAGGTTTTGAGAACCCAGTGTATCCTAACAGGGTGTATAAGTTAAACAAAGCCAAACCATAGCCAACACCTGATTTTCAATGATACAGTGGTCTGCTTTGATAATACTGATAATACTGTATAAGTCGATAACACAGAGCAAGATGTTAATGGTGTTGAGACATGATAATACTATTCAATTCAAAGCTTTAAAGAAGCTTAAAAGAAAATTTTCAATGAGAAGTCTCAAAGAGTTACTCTTGCTAAAAATTATGTCATTTGCTTAAGTTGGAAGGGCATATACTTGTATATGTTTGGTCCTACATCTATACTCAGAAATAAAATGATAGCCATTAACTTGGAAAACTGAAAGCATTTGGGGCAATTGTAACTTGTTTTCTATTATTTCACTTAAAAATATGTCAATAACTCTGTTTTTGAAAGGACATGTACTCACATATATGTTTGATCCTGTTGACCACTTGTGGTCAAACAAAACAACCATTTACCTGTTAAATAAGAGATATTGGGGTGTCTGAATTTTAAACTGTGTTAATATGGGAAATGATAGTACATTGACTATTTAGCCAATCATATGGATTTAATAGGCTGAAAAGGCACTTAGTACAATCATTGACATATATGGTTGCTTTCCCATGATGTGTAAAATCTAAGATGAAATAAACATAAAGAAACTGCTAAGCTTAATGTGGAGTTACATTGTTGTCTATGCATGTTCCAAGATAAATCTTTCTAAATGATAGGAAGAAAAGTGATTATCCAGTCATACACAAGCCCGTTGGTTGTTGATTTCCTTAATGAAATATTTGCAAAAGAATGACAATGAACAAATGTGAACTACCTTATTTCAAATATTTTGTCAACCAAAAGTTGATAAATGTTCACAAATTTTTTAAAGAAAAATGCAAACATGAGGGTTAATTCTAGAATTACAGGGGTGGAGGCAATCATATAAGTCCATTAAACATTCCAAATGAAAGGCTTGTAAGTCCGACTTGTGTGGCATTTAAGTCCAACGCTCAACCTCACATATGTTTGTTAAATTTGAAATGAAATATCTAAATTTTAAAACTGTTCTGTCATTAAAAGTTTTTAACCAAATCCAGGAGGTCAAAGTCAAATTGGGGTGATCTGGAGAAAGCCAAATAAGCCTTGAGAATAGATATGGAGCATCAGAAAACAATATGTGTTATCCATTTAACTTTATGCACATTAATTGAAACTTAATCATATCACCAAAGAGATGAAATTCATGCTAAGTCTAGACCTGATGTTAACTTGTCATAATAATGCTGAGAATGAAGTATTGAGAAAGCTACCTAGTCAATATGATCCCATACATGAGTTTTTTTCATCAAATGAAATAAACTATTTTGAAGGGAAACATGACTGAAATTTGATCTCAAAATGCACCATTTTCTCTTAAACAATGATTTTTATTGACAAATATAGCTGATATTATGTTTAAGTCAAAAAGAGCTGCATTTTACCTTCAAAAAGGTTGAATATGTATTTTCGGGTAAGGTTTGATGTTTTGCAACCTTTCCGAGTATACTTAGATGTTTTTCTCTAAGTTTCTTAATTTCGGGCACGCTTTGAAGTACTTAACACTTTTCGGGTAGAGTTCACTATTCTACTTCAAGTTTAACTTTCCGAGCAAGCTTGATATGTGTATGTTTGAATATGATATTCTAGAAAGCTTTGTGTTAACATGTAATATTTTAGCAAGCTTTTTGTTATCAAGTGATATTCTAGCAAGCTTTAGTGATTTTAGACTTTATAGCACACTTAGGTGTTTGTTCTATTGTTTTGAACTCATTTCTAGCAGGCTATCTATTATATGTGATTTTGAGTCTTTGAAATTACAAGTGTTTTAGGGCAGACCTTGTCTCCCGGGCACACTTTATATTTCGGGCACACTTTGAATTTTCAAATGTTCCCTTAATATATTTGGTAATTTCAAATTAACTTTCTAAGTACACTTTGTGTTTAGAATCCACTTCTAGCACACTTTGTATTCTTGAAGGTTTTCGGGCATACTTTGCGTCAAAGTATATGACTGAATATTTGTGAACTATTTTCGGGTAAGGTTTGTGATAAGTTTAGTTAGTCAAGTAAGGTTAGTAATTAGAAGTATGTTTGAGAAATTTATTTGGGTATCTTAACTGATTCCTAGCAAGGTAGCCTACTTGTTATTTTATACTTGATTATCTGTCTTGTGACTCACTTCTCAAGCAATCTTGTATTTTGAGTAAGCTTTCTTCATTTTAATTAAATTTACCTTTAATAATCCTTAATTGACTAAATCGAGCAAGCGTTGTAAAAGTGGAAGGTTCCAGGCAAGCCCTGTCAATTCTAAAATGATCATTTCTGGGCAAGGTTTGGTAAATGAACTTTATCAAGCAGGGTTTTTTTAAGTGTTAAAATTTTTTAATAGATAAGCTTGTTGTATGACAACTATTAACTCACAAAACGGCAAAAACCATTTAAAACCCACTTTCAAAAGGTATATAAGTGGGAATGAGAGAAGTTTTTCAACATTATTTTCCCTCTCTCTCTCTCCTTCCACTGATTGCTCTCTGAAAACCCTAAACCGACTTATCGAATTCATAATAATCCTAACCCTAATTTATCAGCCCTCACAATCCGACTCGGTAAGCTTTAATTAAACATTTTCCGACCATGATTAAGTGATAATGGGCTCTGATTAATCATGATTACTAAATTTCTGTTTCTTGTGTAGGTTATAAAATTGTCGAATATTAGGTTCTTAATGAAATTTCTCTTAATCTTCTTCAAACTTATAACTTGAAATTGCTTAAAGTTGTGGACTTTAGGACTAATCTCTACTTTGAATGTGTTTGATTATGTTTTCAGATATGGCGAGTGATAACCAACCAATATATATCTTTGAGCACAAGCACAACATGTGTGCCTTGTTTCAAGTCACTCCGGCTAATAAAGAAGTTGCTGTGATGATAAGATGGCTTCAACGGTCAAACATCAATTTTGCATTAACAGAGTGCCCAGTTATATACATAAATCACTCGCTTGATTTCTGGCGGTCAGTGAGGCTCTATGATGATGTGAATGGGAGAAGAATAGAAGCCACCGTTGCGAATCAAGAGATACGTGTGACAGAGGGGCTTATTAGAGGATGTTTGCGGTTGAATGATGATAACCCAAATCCGATTCACTTAACAACTAACCAACCTTTCAGGATATTTGGGTAGATGATGGGTTATCAGGGGACGGTGCATGGCGGACAATTCCAGAAGGGAATGTTCCCCAACATATACAGATATTTAGTACATCACATCATTCAGGGTTTTGGCCCTCGAAAAGGCTCGTGGACTCTTATGAGTCAGGATCTTGCGAACGCCACAGTTGCTGTTATGTTTCGATATCCATTCAATTTTTCAAAATTGATCTTCGAAGGTCTTGTGAGCAATTTGAAAAAGGCAAACAAAGATAAATTCTTAGCCTATCCCAGGTTCTTACAAATCATATTCAATCAAGAGTTAGAGGGTTTGCCTGTTACTGGAATCACTCATGTGTTACAAGATCCAGATACATACAAAAGGATTGCAACTTTGAGTAGTACAAGCAGATTCAATCCTGATGAAGTGTATGAAGATTTACCATGGCTGATGGTTGATGATATTGAAATTCCTCATTTGCATGAGATTTTAGTAGAGGAACAACAGGAAGAGGAGAGTGAGGATGATGAAGGAGATGAGGGTGATGATGATTCAAATGAAGGACATGAAGGGGATAATGATTCAGGAGATGATAATGATGATGCTTATAATGATGATGGTAATGCAGAAGGGGGTGGTGCAAATTTTGATGATACAATACAAAATCAGGGGGAGTTTCAACCCATACCTACACCATCAACCACACCATTTGGCACTCCACCACAAACTCCACCATACCCACCATCACCAATTGTTCAAACCACTAAAACCCCACCACAATCACCACCTTCCTTTCAACCACTAAACGACCAAACCACCCAGTCCCCACCCACTCACACACCCATCTTAACCCTAAGCCAAACTAAAACATTATACCAAACCCCAACCCAAACACCACCTCAAACCATAACCCAAACCCAACCCCAAATCCAAACCACTGATCCTTTACCAGAACCATTTCACATCTCACCACCCACTACACCTCCCCATATCTCAAATCTTTACAAGAGAAATTTTGATCTGATAATTGAAGCTGTAAGGCTAAGGGGAGAAAATGCTGAGTTGAGGAGTGAGAATGAGGAGCTGAAAGCTCAGTTGGCCCTAACAAATTCACGAATTCAAACCCTGGTGCAAGAGGTTGAGAAGACCTCAGCTGCCCCAAAACAGGGGGAGAATATTATTGAGCCAACTGATGCTGCTGGTATTATTGATGTAGTGATGGAAGATGCAAGTGTAAAGTCATCTGATGCTGATGATTTAACTTGTTTATTAAATGCCTATGATGAGGATAGTGAGGATAGTGATGAAAGAAAAATAATAGATGATGAGTATGAGGCTGATGAGTTTGAGGGAGAAGAACAAAACTATGATGTTAATACGGAAGTATTGAATGTTGTTGATAGAGTGGATGAAGAGTTTGTGACAAATGAAGAAGGTGCAGAGGATGAAGTTGAAAGGATGAACGCTGATTACAATGTGGCTACCACTGATTTTGCCACTGATATTCAAACTGATGTGTTGACAGTCACTGATATTACCACTGATCTTCAGACTGACATTGCAACTGATGTGCAGACTAATGCTTTGATGGATGAAGGTTCTGCTACTGAGGAACTCATACTAACTGAACCAGAAACAATTGCAGAGAGTTCCAAGAGGGTAGAGTATAATAATGAGATAGATGATTTAGAGAAAGATATTGATGATTTTCCTTCAGAAACTGAGAGTGATAAAAGACGGAGGCTAGACAAAGGCAAAGCCATTGATGAGAAAGTGATTGAGCCAATAAGGGCGGATACTGAGGAAGAAGAAGAAGTGGATGAAGTTGCTGCTGCTTGAAGGCTGGAACATGTGATGAATGAAATAAGGGAGAGGGAACACATTGCCCGAACCTTAACTACAGAAGAGTTGGCAGGGCAGCAAACATTGTTTGAGCATGCTAATATTGCAAAATCCTTAGATCAGGAAGAGGAAGATGACCAAGAGGTGATTGAGACCTTGATCAATCTGAAAAGGATGGAAGAAGTGGATAACTCACTTTCCATGGTAGTGAGCAAATTTATTCAATCTCAAAATCAGCCCCAAAGTGAAACAAATTCAACAGCTAAGCTAGTGAATGACATGAATATGGATCTGAATTATGAAGAAGTTGATGAGTATATTGCATCAATGTTTGCCAAGAAATGGGCTGAACAAATCAAAGAAGATATCAGACAAAACCCATCTGATTGGGAGTGTACGGATGATGCAAGATATGGCAAAAAGTATACAAGAAAAAGGCTCAGACCTGAAGATTATGATCAAGCTGATAGAACTGAATTTGTGAAAATAGGGGAAATGGGATGAAAAGAACAAATACTTTGTTGAGACCCCAAATGAGCCATCTAGTCCTCTAAGGCCGGTTCCTCTTCAAATGTTGAGGCTTGAGGAAGTGGTTCAAGGAGTACCAAACATCCATGTTGCTGATATTCTAACTCCAGATGAACCAAAAATTGATGCTTTGAATGAATCAACAGAGGAGGATGATGCATCTGATGATGATGATGATGTTAATGATCAGGGCAAAGTTGATGAAAATGTTGATATTGTGTCCTCACAAGTTGAATTTTCAAATCAACAAAGGGAAAAGATCCAACAAAGTCTTGATGATGCAAGAAGGAACCATCCTTTGATTGTGAGTCTGATTAGACATGGTTTCAAATTTGAAGATATGGCTTCTCTAACTAATTAGGAGTTGCAGAATAAGCTGGACAAAGAAAGGGATGTGGTTAAAAGAATGATGCAAAAGAAAAACAGAGATAGTCAAATGTATAGAGAATATTTGAGACATCATGGATTCTCCGAAAAAGATTTGTCTCATTTCAAGTTTGAGAAACTTAGAGAAGCATACGAAAACACCAGAGATCCTGTTGAAAAAGAAGAAAAAGAAAGATTTGCAAGGGAAGTTGAACTGGCTGAAATAATTCATAAGTTGAGAAAGAAATTTGATGGTAGATGTGGTTACCTGCTTGATAAGGGAATGTCACCAGAATTGGTGAATAGCTTCATTATAACAGACTGCAACAAAAAGACAAATTAAAGAGAGTTCAACCTGAGTCATCTACTAGGAAATCAAGGGAAAAACAACATGAACCCCCAGTGAAGAAGAGAAAGATCATGACTCTAAGGGAGAAACAAAGGGCCCAAATTGAAAAAGGAAAATCAAAAGGGTCAACAGCTGATGATACACCAATCCCAGTGGAAGTCAAAGATGAACCAGTGGATGAACCTATAGTTCCTTGAGAGAATGAAGAAATGATCCAAATTCTAAGGGGTATTATGGAGAATCAAAAGGGAATGGATGTGAATGCCTTTAATGCATTAACTAGAGATCAACTAAAAGAGCTATTTTATATGCAAAAGGCCGAAGGGGAGAAGGTATTATTGGAGGGAGAAAATCCCAGAAGCTTTGTTGAAGGGAGATTTGTGCCTGCAGGGCAATAGAATAATCCAAGGATAGTTAAAATGATTGCAATACTTCATAGAGATGCAAATGAAAACTTTGCAGATCTCATCAACTATCCTACTGAATTGATTGAATCAATGTACATGAGAGCTTTTGCAGTATCAGGGCCTAGCAAACCAATGAAATCAATTCCATCTAGGCCCTCTACTTCAAGAATGCATGCCTCAACAAGCAGAGAGTCAGGCAGAGCTGGCATACAAAGAGAATCAAGACCAAATCTGATGTGGATCTACCCAGGACTCTCTACTATGACTTAGTCTCTCAATATTTGAAAGTATTATGCAAAGTAGACAACTGAGAGACATTATATTTAGAGATGACTTTGCTAATTATTCAAGGGAACAGCTGGAGAAGATAGCCACACTTGATTTGTATGATTATCATGACAATAATAAAATGGCCCGAAGACAGCAAAATGTGCTCTTAAAGTATTTAAGAAGTGAACAAGAAAAGGGGTTCTAATTCCTTGATGAAAAGAAAAAGTGGAAACTGAATAAGCAAGAGAAAGGAAGAAAATCAAATAGAATGAAAAACATTAGAAGTGCTGAATTGAATTTTCAGTTGTCAGTCAGAAACAACAATCCTCTATCAAACATGAATGTCTGTATAATCATGAGGAGAAGAATGACACGCCCAAACTATAGTGTCCAGAAGAATGGCATCATTGCTGAAATTGAATATAAGGAAACTGGTGGCCACTATATTCTTCGTAATTCAGATGGACTTATCTTGGGCATAATCAGAAAAGATGAGAACCTGACTTATCCGCATAATGAAGATCGGAGGGATATAAAAGATATGCATATTCCTGAAAGTCACCTTCATTACCAAATTCTGTCCATCTTTCAACGAAGGGTAGGAACTGTAATAATCAATCGAAGACAAGCAGCCTATGATGAAAGAAGAAGATAAAGATCTTAGAATAGGATTTGCTTTGTGATGTCTACGGACAAAATTTGATTATGTAATGTTTTTGACTTTATAAACATGTAATTTGACTTTGATTTGATGTGTATTTTTTACTAAGTGTATGTAACTTTAGAAGTGTTTTGGGACAAATGAGGTGTTCCAATCTAGGGGGGAGATTGTTGAGTCAAAGATTTGACCTAAAAGAATTATAAGGAAGATTAGAATCTTCTCAACCTCCTTAGAATTCGCTAAGTATGGAATCCGGGCACACTTGGATTCCCAGGCAAGGTTTACTTACCCTAACAAGGTATTTTGTCCATCGGGCAGGGTTATCTTCTAGAATTCTTCTTTAGTGTCAATCCGAGCAGGGTTCACTATGTCTAGCAAGAGTGTTCTTCATTGCCAAGAAAGGTTTGATTCCGAGTACGCTCTTGGCTAACCAAGCTCATGAAGCCAAGTAATTGGAAGATCGGGCAAGGTATTCTTCAATAAACACAGGTCCGAGTAGGCTTGATGAAAGTATAATGAAATATCTTAAAGGACTTTTGTCGAGCACGGTTCAACTCAAAGTAGGCTACAGTGTTACCAGCACACCTTGCTTTGCTAAATATGTTATTCTCTAGCAAGGAGTTGAAAGGATCATTGAAGTACAAGGTTGCTCGTAAGAATCGGGTAAAGTTTGATATGATCAAGAAGATTGAAGTCTGCTATAAGAGTATTTTCTTTGGAAAATACTCTAAGTAAAGTCTACCCGGAGAACTGTTTCCAAGCACACTTCAAGATTACCAGGTCTACCCGTAGAAGAAAAAAGGCACAAAGCCTACTCGATGAAGACATGTATTACAAAGTCTACCCGTTGTTTTAACACTTAGTATAGTTTTGAATACGTAATCTGATTATGTACCAATCTTAGCGTTTCTAGAAGGAATGACAGTTGTCAGGAGGTGGCAGGCCTATAATTAGAATATTTTAGGGCACGCCTCCGACGGATTTTTGAATAAAAGACTTTACACTTTTCATACTTAAAGGAATATTCTCTGATTAAGTGTGATGGCTGTCATTGAATTGTATGGGTAAAACTTTACAAACAAGAAACCCTAATCGATTAACATTTGTATGATTCGTTTATATAAATGAAATCTTTTGAATAATTGTATGTGTATGTTACATTCATTAATCCTTTAGCAACTACTCTGTTTGTTTCTGATTCCGCCGTTAACAAACAGTTTTCTTACCTAAAATAGCAACCGTCATTAACTCTTTTGTCGACACATTTATTGTGTGAGTTATGACATCGTTATTGATTGTGTGATTATTCGGGACCGACAAAGAGGTTAGTTGTAACTCTTCTAAAATTCTTCCATCTGCTACTGATGAAACTTAGAAAATTGAATGTTCTCACTGTGTTGAATCCAAGTCTAAGCTTGAACTGATTCGTCAACACAATAAGCAATTAGTTTGTGATCTTGCTATCGTTCATGATAATTATTTGCAATTGGTTGAAAGCGTTCAAAAATATAAACAAAAGGTTGTTGCTTTGTCCGAAAGTAACCACGATTTGAAATCAGAGTATTCTACCAAACTGAGCATAATTAAACATCACTTTCAAAATATTTTAAGATTAAAAACCAAAATAACTGAGCTAGAAAATGAGGTAATGGAGTTAAAAAAAATAAATTGGGGAAATTCATAAATTCATCATTTTTATTAAATGAAATAATTGAAATCAACAATAAACATCAAAAAGGTGGGAAAGCTGGTTTAGGGTTTGTTGAAATTCCTCTTCCTTTTCATTATGATTATACTGAACTACCAAACACAACAAATTTACAAAAAGTGGATATTGATAGTCCATTGATTATAAATCATTCTATGGTTGTGAGTGAGAATAAAGTTATCAATGAGGAAAATGTTAAATCAGTGGAACCAGTAAAATTTGTTGAGAAAAAGTCAACCCCAAAATCTCATGTTCATAGCAATTTGTTTTTCTCTGAAACTAATGATGGTATGGTAGTCGAAGATGTGTTTGAACCAACCGTAATTCACAAACACAAGAATATTCATCTTGCAGATGATCATTAATCATTTGGAGCCTACCCTTATACTCAGAGAATCGAGCTGATCTAATTGTGCTAGAACATATGAATGAAGATACCATCGAAGAATTCAAGTATATTGGGGTAAGACTGAGCATACAAGGCCTAAATATATGAGGTTGATTGGGCATTTAGCAAGAGAAGTTTATGAAGTTTCTAATTCGGAATGTGAAGGTGGTGAGGGTGATCGTGATGATGGTGGTGATAGTAATGATGGTGGTCAGGATGGTGATGATGGTGCCACGGCATGGAAAAGGAAAGAAAAATATTAGGTTGTTGCTATTGACAACCCTAAGCCTAAAAGACCTTGATGGGGGTCTAGTGTATTTATTCAAGAGCCACAACCACAAGTTCCAAGGGTTTTGATGATTTCCCATGTTATGTCTATTCCAGTACTGACTACTCCATCTACACTGGCTGCTACTACTTCTCCGAGTACTTTGGAGGTAACTTTAATGACTACGGAATCTACCAATACTCGTTTCATGTCTATTTGAAGATTGGTTCTTCAATCAGTTCAATTTCTGATGCCTACAACGTCTCCACAACATACTCTTGTAGCAACGAGTCCATTTGTATCTGCTCGATCTATGTAGAGGCCAGATTACTCATTCATGTCTTTTAACAGACCTCAAGGGCCGAGGAATTTGATTCATCGTAACTTTTATTATATGCCTGTGTTACATCAGATGTTGCAATTGATGAATCGAGTGCACTTACAAGAAAGTCATCTGGTTGCTGATCGTCAATTACAAGAGCCTATTCATGCTTATCAAAGGCAAATGATGAGAGGTTTACAGTTTCTGCAACAGGAGAATATGGAACTGAGATGTAACACCCCGGCTTAAGCGGAAACGCCCGAGTGTGATGTACAGATTGCCAAAAACACTTGTGACACTATTAAGTGACAATATTATCATTAATTCATTCAAATCTCAAGTACACAAGTTGTTCAAATAAACAATTACAAAGGAAAGTAATAAAACGAACATCAACTATGTTTATTATTTAAGTAACCTAAATTCTAGTGTCCTCATCCATGTCATCCTCTAATAATGGTACATGTAACATATGTATAAAATAATGTCAACTAACTTAATAGTTGGTGAGTTCACACAGTTTGATATAATTACATAAAAACCATACAATTCCATGAGACAAGTGTGATAATCGCGCAAATAAGTTCCTTTCTAGTTGGGATTGTGCACCAATGTACTCGGCTAATGAGGCCCTTTTCCACTCATAACAACAAGGTCTTGAGCGCAAAGGGGGCGTATGATCATACTTATTGAGGAAACCATGAGCAAGTAAGTCCGAGCAAGTAATCAAGTAAACACACAAGTCCATGTAATGAATTGTAGTTTTTAAATGAAATAGTAATTACATGAGTTTATAAGATACACATGCTACCCCCAAAAATAATAAAAGAGTAAAAGGGGGGGGGGGAAGGGGTTGTGAGAAACTCACCTTTGAAATTGAAGCTAACTTGGAAAGACAAACCGAAAGCGCGTTAAATGAAACTGAACGATTGAAACTCGCGAGCTAAAATAAGAAATACGATAATTACTAACTGTTGGTGCATAATGTCAGTAGTTCATAGTCTAGTGTCTGTAATCGAGTCTGTAATGTTAGTTGTGTTTTGTTTATGTTTAAGCGAAGTTACTGACAAGTTCGCTTATCAGGCGAACTTGTTAGTCAAGCGAAGTTAGCAACAACTTCGCCTGAACATATCAGGCGAAGTTGTCGTGTATATATACCTAGGTTACGGCTTAGGTTAAGAGGATGATCTAGTTCGTTCAGTTCGTGAATTGTAAGTCGTCAGACGTGTATTCGAGAGTTCTCTGTAATCAGTGATATTACATCACGTGTTTCGGTTATTATATAACGTGTGTTCGTTTATTCGTATCGTGTGTTTTATCGATTAGTTTTCTACGCTCGTAACGACCTACGCAGGGATTCCGCACATGTGTAGATCGAGATATCCCGTGCAGATCCATCCAGGGAACCTACAATTGGTATCAGAGCTTTTGCTCGATTGTGTGGTTCGGGATATTCATGCGGGTGTAGAAATCGTCCCGTTTCGACTATTCGCGGGACGTGTTTTCTGTGTTTTTGTGTCATTCTTACCTCCTACCATCGTATTCAACCCTTTACACCGTCAAAAACCTCGAAAAACCCAGAAATCAGATCTGCAGAAACTTCGTGTTCATCAGGCGAAGTTGCCGTCACTGTTCGTAGGGTTTCGGCGAAGATATAAGGTTAAGCGAAGTTATCCACAACTTCGCCTACCTTCTCAAGTTCGCCTAACTCAAGCGAAGTTCTTTACAACTCCGCCTACCTCCTAAGTTCGCTTACCTCAAGCGAAGTTAAGAATCAGCGAAGTTCTTCAGCGAAGTTAAGACCTAAGCGAAGTTATCCGTAACTTCGCCTACAGTACTTTTCAGAAGAAATTTTTTTTGTTTTTCGGGTTTCTTAGTTTTTGAGAAAGATGTCGTCAATTAACATCTCAGAGTTAGTTAAGATGGAAGTAGAAGCAGGGTCAGCTACTAAGGCCCCAAAGTTGCTTAAAGGAACCGACTTCGTTGCTTGGAAGGATCGGTTCGAACAATATGTCAAGTACCAGGATGCGAAAATGTGGGTATGCATCCAGGATGGTTATATTCCACCAACTATGGAGTACAAAGGTCGTGATCAGATCAAAAAGTACAGCAAAATGGAAGAAGAAGAGAAAAAGATGTATGAGGCCGAGAGCAAGGCTCATGCTGCTATCACTATGGCTCTTCCACAAGAGATCCTTCATACTTTTAGAAAGTACAAGACAGCAAGATAGCTTTGGGAAGCTCTTGAGAACCGGTTTGAAGGAAATGTGGGAATCCGTGCTTCGAAGATCAAATTGCTCAAAACTCAATTCTCGGTCTTCAAGTATCTGAAAAACGAATCACTTGATGATATCATCACCAGATACTATCATCTGATGACTGAACTCAGCAACTATTCAATTGCATACAAAGAAGATGAGATTGTTGAGAAGCTTCTTGATGCTCTCCCACCAAAATGGGAGATGTATACTGTGTTGATGAGAGAAGATAAAGAATTTGCTGACTATGACCTTGAGACAGCAGTTAACAAGCTCCGAACCTTTGAGCTTAACATGGTTAGAAAGGAGACACCTACGGATCAGGTTCAAGATCCAGGTATTTATGGTGCTAAAGTCAACTCTAGTTCAGGTCCGAAGACTGAATCAGCTGCCTACTACTCGAAGGGAGAGTCGGGCGCCAACTCATCACATGAGGGGCATGTGTCAGTCAACACGAATGGTGATGTTTGCTTTGTAGCAGGTGGATCTAGTGCATCTAAACCGCAAGCAAGCAAGAGTAGTTGCTCTCCAAGTATTCCTAGCAACAACTACTCTAAGATGCCTATGAGTGTCAAATCTGCTGAAGAGCAGTTTGCTCTCTACGCTTCTTTTATTGCTTCCTATGAGAACTACATTCAGGGGAAGATTGTTGATCCAGCTATGTTGGATGAAGACTATGACCAGATTGATGCTGATGATCTGGAAGAAATGGATCTGCAATGGCAGATGGCTATGATCGTGAGAAGAGTGAAACGGTTTATGAAAAAGACCGGAAGAAAGTTTGTCGGTGGAAGGCCAGGGTTTGACAAGACGAAGGTAAGATGTTACAACTGTCAGCAAAACGGCCACTTTGCTAAGGAGTGCAGAAATGAGCGTGTAGAACGTGGTCAAGGCAAGTCTACACAGCATAATGGGGGTAGTAAAGATTATAGTGCCATGATTTCCAGAGAAGATGGTGAATATAACTGGAACCTGCATTCTGAAGAAATCTTTGAACAGGCAAATTTGGCGAATGTGGAAAATGAAGAAAGTGAGAAAGCTACTGGAGAAGAAAAAGCTTTCATGGCTGATGCTAAAGACCAGCTCTCCGAGGTATGTTCTAAACCTACTTGTTCTAAATGTGAAAACTTGTCTGAGCAATTAGCAACTATAACTGATCAGTATGTTAGTTTGGATGCTGAGTTTAAAACTCTAAAAGAAGATCATCATTTTACAAAAGCAAGAGAAAATAGCTATAAAGTTAAAATAAAAGCTTGTGAAAAAGATATTAAAAGTCTAAAAGCAAAATTTGCTGAAAAAAATTCAAGTGATTGATCTAAGTTATGAAGTTTTGGAAGAAAAAACCAAACTAATAGCTGAAAGAGAAAAACAGATTGCTGATCACCAGGTGAAAGTGGTGGAACTGAATAGAAAACTTGAGCAGTTCAGAAATTCCTCTGCTATTCTTGATCACCTTGTTAGTGATCAAGGTTCCTCTGTTAAGAGGGGAGGAATTGGTTATCATGAGGTTCCACCACCTTATAATCACAATTACACTTTTAATCCTAGTAATCAGAAATCTGTTGACTTTGAGGTTGTTCAGACAGTTCCAATTAAGGTAACTAGTAAAGAACCAGATGTTAGTAGAGGCGAAACAAGTCCGCCTGTGTCAAGTGTTAAAATTTCTGTTCCGAGTCCGGTCTCATCGGATTCGGATAAGTCATTCGAGTCGGGTAAGACAAAGGAGGAGGTTGTATTACCAAATAGTGGAGAGAAAGATAAAACAACTAAAAAGAGTTCTCCGCTAAACCCGTATGTCCCACCATATGTGAGACGAACGGGCGGTAGTACAGCCTCGACATCCAAAACAACTGTTGAAAAGAAAGTTGAGCATAGATGTTGTTTTAGGTGTAATCAATTAGGGCACCTAGTTGCAGATTTCCCTCTGAAGCAGCGATTCAGAGGTGTGAGGCATACCAAAACTGAGACTAAGCCTAATGGTAATTATAATACTGGTAAAAGTGAAAACCATTCAAAATTCAGAAATCAGACTAATTCAGGTTTTCAAAGAAACCAATCTCAGTTTCACACTGCTGATAACCAAACAGTAAGTTATAATTCTTTCAATTCACAAAGGTTTGGAAGGCCTCACAATCAATCTACAAGGAGGTATACTAATAGGACTTACAGGAATTATACAGAGACTAACTTTGGAAAGCCAAAGTTCGGGATGTATAGATCCAAGACCAATTGGTCTTGGGTCCCTAGATTCTAATCTTTTGCTTTAATCGTGCAGGAACAGTGGAACAGGGCTGCAAATAATCTTTGGGTTGTGGATAGCGGCTGTTCCCGGCACATGACGGGTAACAAAATCTTGTTACATGATTTGAATCCTGTTCAAGGAGGGAGAGTGAGCTTTGCTGGAGAAAGTGGAGGCAAGATTACAGGAATGGGAATGGTGTCTAATGGAAAGATGACTCTAGAGAAAGTAAACTTTGTCGAAGAATTGAAGCACAATCTGCTGAGTGTGTCGCAGATCTGTGATAAGGAATACACCGTACATTTTACAAAGAATGAGGCGATTGTGTTGCATCCTGGTTTTTAGATACCAGAGGAGTGGATTGTGATGAAGACTCCACGTGAGAGGAATACGTATATTATGGATATGAGGTCGACTGAAATGGCCACGGAAGAATCATGCCTTATGACAAAAGCGAGCGAATCGGAGTCCGAATTGGGGCATAGGAGAATGGGGCACATTCGTCTTCGGAAGATGAACCACATTGTCAAGAATGGACTTGTGCTGGGCGTTCCCTTGAAAAGTTTCAACTTTGAAGACAAATGTCTAGCATGCAAGAAGGGAAAGCAGCACAAGAAATCCCATCACACCAAGAAGGTCAATTCTATTGTCAGTACTCTAGAACTGCTTCACATGGATCTCTTCGGTCCCGTGAATGCAAAAAGTCTAGGAGGTACTTCTTATTGCTTGGTGATCACTGATGATTACTCACGATATTCGTGGGTATATTTCCTGAAAACAAAAGATGAAACGGCTCAGATGGTGAAGAATTTGATTACCAAAGTTGAGAACGTTATGGATAAAAGGGTTAAGTTCATCAGGAGTGACAATGGAACGGAGTTCAAGAATTTTGAAATGGAGATCTTCTGCCTTCAGAAAGGGATTGAGAACCAGTACAGCGCTCCGTATACTCCACAACAGAATGGAGTGGCTGAGAGGAAGAATAGAACTTTAATTGAATGTGCCAGAACTATGCTGGCTGATTCGAAGCTTCCTGTGGTGTTCTGGGCTGAAGCAGTTGCTACAGCCTGTTATATCCTGAATAGAGTCTTGACTGTTAAAAGACTTAATAAAACGTGTTATGAGCTTATGCATGGGAGGAAGCCCAACTTGAGTGGTCTTGAACCATTCGGGTCCCCTTGTTCGATTTTAAAGACAAATTCTAAATTTGGTGAAGTAGCCGATGAAGGAATCTTAGTCGGCTATGTTGTTGGGACTCCCAACAGACGTGTCTTTAATACATCGACCGGTAAGGTTGAGGTGGTGTGTAACACCGATATCTCAAGTTACAAACCGCCAAAACCAAGCAACGGACCTGCTGAGTTTTTCGACTATGATAGACTTTTTAAGTCTTTTAACATACCTTATTTGGATAGTGCAGAAGTAGAAGAAAGAGTTGCTACGAAGATGATCCTAGATGAGGAAGAAAATCTAGTGCAAAGATAGCTGTTTGATAAATGTCAACATTCCTCATCAAATGCTATCGATACCCCTGCTGCCTCTCCTGAAGAAGAATTTTTCAATCCGTTTCACTCTCAGCAAGAAACAACCATTGACGAGCTCTCTTCTAACTTGGAAGACAATCTGCATGTCGGTTCTGTTCCGACCACGAGAATTCATAAAGATCACCCTTTGGAGAATGTGATTGGTGATGTGTCCTCCGGTGTACAAACAAGAAGTAGCTTGAATGAGCACACCTGTGTTTACACAAGCATTAAGGAGACAGGCATAATCAACGAATGCTTGTACACCTGCTTTATCAGCCAGATTGAACCAAAGAATTATCAAATGGCTCTAAAGGACAGCTTGTGGGTCGAAGCCATGCAAGAAGAGCTGGCTCAATTCAAGAAAATGGAAGTTTGGACTTTGGTTGAAAAACCAAAGAATGTGCATGCGATAGGCACAAAATGGGTTTTTAAGTGCAAGAGAGATGAGAAAGGGATTATTATAAGAAACAAGGCGAGGCTAGTCGTTAAAGGTTTTAATCAACAATAGGGGATTGATTATAATGAAGTGTTCGCTCATGTGGCAAGATTGGAAGCCATTAGATTGTTTTTGTCATTTGCTGCTTATAAGAAGATGAAGGTATTTCAGTTAGACGTGAAAAGTGCGTTCCTAAATGGGAAAGTTGATGAGGTTGTGTACGTTGAGCAACCTCCGGGTTTTCCTGACCCAGACTTTCCAGACCACGTGTACAAGTTAAGCAAGGCGTTGTATGGACTACATCAGGCACCTCGTGCCTGGTACTCAACTTTATCAGATTACTTGCTTGAAAATGGGTTTGAAAGAGGGAAGATAGATAGCACGTTGTTCTTCAAGAGAGAAGGAAGCGACTTCCTGCTGGTGCAAGTCTACGTGGATGACATTATCTTTGCTGCATCAAAGTCTCCATGTGTCAGGAGTTTGAGGCCGTCATGAAGAAAAGGTTTGAAATGAGTGCTATGGGTGAACTAACTTTCTTTTTAGGATTGCAGGTTGATCAGAAGAAGGATGGGATGTTCATTCATCAGACCAAGTATGTCCATGATGTGCTCAAACGCTTCAAGATGGAGGACAGCACTCCATTCGATACTCCAATCTGCGTCAACCATAAATTGGGTGCTGAGACAGACAATGACGCAGATGTGGACCCAACTCAGTATCGGGCTATTATAGGTTCTTTAATGTACTTAACTGCTTCTAGGCCTGATATTATGTTTGCAGTTTGTCTTTGTGCTCGTTTTCAGGCAAACCCAAAGGAATCTCACATGAAGGGTGTGAAGAGGATCTTGCGATATCTCAAAGGCAAACCTAAGCTGGGGTTGTGGTACGCGAAGGGAGGAGACTTGGAATTGGTAGCTTACACAGATTCTGATTATGGAGGGTGCAATCAGAGTCGGAAGTCAACTACTGAAGGATGTCAGTTTCTAGGAGGCAGATTAGTGTCCTGGCAATACAAGAAGCAGACATCAGTCGCCATTTCAACATGTGAGGCAGAATACATGGCAGCATCCAACTGCTGCTCCCAGGTTCTGTGGATTCAACAACAGTTACGCGACTATGGTCTAAATTTCTCACTTACTCCAATTTGTATTGATAACACTGCTGCGATCTCAGTAACTAATAATCCCGTAAAGCACAGTAAAACTAAACATATTGACATACGTCATCATTTTATACGGGATTGTGCTGAGAAGAAACTGATTGTGCTTGAAAAGGTGGATACGCTTGATAATTTCGCTGATTTATATACTAAAGCGTTTGACAAATCAAGATTTCAAAACCTTGTTGAGTTGAATGGGATGATCAATCCCGAGTAACCATGCTTTTTGTGCATATATATATAAAAAAAAAAATGTGTCACTATCGCTTAAAATTATGTCGGTTACCTCAGTTTGAAGAAAATATCCTCGGATATGTTTGGTCCTCATTTTCTACTTGTAGAGTTTGAGGATTGCCATTAACCAGATGACTGAATGTGACCGGGGCGGTTTATGATGTGTTTTTATTCTTTCGCTGAAAATTAGTCGTTCATACTTATAGAAGGACACATACTTGTATGTGGTCGGTCCAGCGGATCCATTGGATCCTCAGGATAACCGTTTACCTGAAGACTTTGAACTGATCGGGGCGATTGAAGTCAAAAATTTTTTTTAGGGAAATGAAATTATTTTTCAAGTCTACTACTTCGTAAGAAGTTCGTTTGCTATATTTAACAGAAAATTGATCCAACCTTGGAAAATGATAGATATACTGATTCTGTGTGCTTAACTAGTGAAGTTATTAGGCTTAAAAGGCTTTAGAACAGTCATTGTATGTCATGGTAGCTTTTTATGGTGCGTAAAAGTAGATGTGATACAAACTAAATCTACTCGATTTTACGTGGAAACTCCTTAAGAGTTTTGCATGTCTTCATATATATCTTTCCGAATGATAGGCAGAAAAGCGATTACTCAGTCATACACGAGCCCGTAAGTGTTCTGATTCCCGTAAAGATAGTGTGTGAAGAAACTGCAGTGATCTAGATTCGGGACTTGCAGTTTACTACTCTGAAGTCTAAGTAAATGTTTATCGTAAAAAAAAAAAAAAAAAAAAAAAAAAAAAAAAAAAAAAAAAAAAAACCTTATGAGTTATTGAAACATTCTAGAGTTGATAATGTCAAGACTTCTCAATCATGGAGTAAGAAAGAGAACGGGAAGCAGATGAAGAGTACTTACAAACTTAATCAGACACTATGGGTTGAAGTCAATTTGGGGTGACTTGGGGAAAGCCAAATACGCTTTGAGAATAGATTGGAGGCATCATAATCTCTGAGTTGTTGCCCACTTAATTTTTGAGCTTAATTGAACTTAACTCATATCACAGAAACGATGAAAACCATCTTAAGTTATTTACCTGCCTACAACCTGTTTCTTTATGTCATAATACAGCTAAACACGGATCTATGTGACAGTCACGTAGTTAGTATGATTCCTGTTCGGATCTTTTCTAAAACATGGTAGTCCCTGTCTAGACTGAAATTTGATCCCTTGTACTTTAATTTTTAAAAGTTTTTCGTACTTAGGTAGTTTATGATTTTATAACTGGTTACTTGGACTTGATCGTGTCATTTAATTCTTAAAGGGAAGTTTTTAAAACTTAATTGCAAATTGTTCAAATTATGGGGTTTGTTTTGAAAAATTTTAATATCAGCGAAGTTCTGGCGAAGTTATCCACAACTTCGCCGATACATCTGTGACCCTATATAAAGGACTTTAAAGGTCAAACTGTTCATTTATTTCAAAACCAAGCGAACTTATACTCACAGAAACCTAGGCGAACTTATCGATTATTCGGTTTCATCAACCAATCTGTGTTATCTTGTCTTCGATTCTAATCCGATTCAAGGTGTGTAGGGTTCCATATTCGTATAATCATTGTCGTTAATGATTATCACAGGTCGATACGACCCGTTTCGTGACCTCGGTTATTTGAAACCTAAAAAACCGATTTCAAACATTGTTTTTACGTGGTCATGAACAAACTAATCGTCCAGAGGTTCTTAAAATCTTGCGTTTTTGAGTCCTCGATCTCCAAAATCGCCAACTGCACGTCGTTCGAATCGCCTTACTGTCGCTGATTCAGATTCAGGCGAACTTACAGTTTGGGCGAAGTTATCCGTAACTTCGCCTGAGGTTTAACTTCGCCTGAGGCGATGTTGTGGTGAGGCGAAGTTATCATTAACTTCGCCTGGACGTTTTTACTTATTTGTTATTAGACGAACTTAAAGATGAAACGAAGTTGTTCCCAACTTCGCCCCACCTTTAACTTCGCCTATACAGAATTTATCACAACTTCGCTCATGGTAACAAGCGAACTTGTGTTATGCCTTAATGTTTATCTAACTTGGTTCGTTTGTTGCAGATATGGCTGCTGTTGCTGGTGCTGGAGGTGCTGGTGGCGATGACGGAGGTGATCAACAAAGACAGTTCTTCCCGGGTCACAACATGTATATCACCTTAGACCCGGAAGCGAGCGGAGTTGATGATTTCCGCGAAATCATGACATTCCTTTTACGCTCGAGGATATTCCACGCCATTACGACAACTCTGCCGATTTCCTTGCCCAACATTGAGGATTTCTGGCAGACGGTGAAATATGACTGCCGCGTCGACCCCCCGGTGATGCGTGCAACGGTGAATGGTCAGGATGTTCAGTTCTCGTCTGAACAAATCCGGGTGGCTTTGCAATTCGGAGAGGAGACGAGGGACGACCCAACAGAGTTTGTTGCTCCGTTCCGTGATGGAGCATTTCTACGAATGGGATATTCTGGTCCCTTGGGGGATCACAAAGAAGGAAAGGTTTCTTGCTCGATCAGTGGCGCTTCCTCACGCACGTAATGATTGTCTGCATGTCAGGGAGGAAGGCGGGCACTGACGGGATGGGCGCGACCTTGCAGTCGGCGATGACTGCTCTGACTTATAACAAGCGTTACAGCTTGAGTCAGATGGTCTTCTATGAGATTGATCGACAGCGAAGGGCGATGGGGCGTGAGAGATTCATCATGTATCCAAGATTTCTCCAAATGATCTTGAATCATGTTGCTCCCACGTTGCCTCAACGTCGCCCTATCAGATACGTGGAGAGTGTGAACAAGCGTATTTTTGCTCAATGTAGAACTTCGAGTACTAGAAGCAAGCCTGAACTGCGTCCTAGGCATACTCCACTGTTTGGGTATTTAATCAACCCGGAGTATGTTCCTGCTAATGGGGACGAGTTTAGAGATCCTCAAACACAACAGGCGGGAGCACCTCAAGCTGTACCTGCTGCGCCTATTGTGTCAGCTGAAGAAGAGGTAGACCTTGACGCTGCTTTTGGCGGCCAAGGATTTTTTGACATGGACCGAGTTGATCTTCAAGAAAATATACAGGTCTCGGTTCCACAGAGTACGGGAGTAAATGTTACTAGAGCAGCTACGACGGTGGATGACTCAGATTTTGATGATGTAATGGATGAGGCAAGACGTATGATGGTGACTCAAGAAAGGACGTATGGGAAGAGAAAGAGAACAGAGGACGACAGTGAGTCAGAAGAAGAAGAAGACATTCATAAGTTGATCAGACGTTGAAGAAGGGACAGGACAGGTGCAGGTAGGGGAGCTGGTGAGAGCTCTAGAGTCATACGTTTCGCTCCGCCCGCACTGTCCGGTCTGTCAATTGTCCCTACACCATTACAGGTCACAAGGCCAAGCGCCACGGACGTTCCCGTGGTGGCTACATCATCATCTTTTGGCCTCCCATCCATCACACTCCAGCTGACGACTCCAGATATTGTATCGTTGCCGCCTCCAACGCTTACTCCGTCTGAGGTTGTTACACAGGTTATTGAGTCGACAGTGGTTCACACTGCAGGGTTGTCGGTCACGATACCACCTGCGGTTACGTCCACAGCTACTTCTGATGTCCCGGTTTCATTCGAAATCCCTCCTCAGTATACTCAAGACATATCTCACATGAGGTTCGATTTCGATGCAACCCTATCAGACTCGGAAAGAATAGCTGCACTAGCGCGGGTCGTGGCAGAGCAATCTTGGATTAATCTTATCCAGACCCAGGCTATTCAGCGCCTAGTAGCAGAAAATCAACTACAGTCGTCCCTCCTGGTTGAACATGGAAAAATTATAGATGCTATAAAGGAGTTCTTGGCATCTCAGGGGGAGACGAGCTGTAAAGGCGACGAGCTCAGGACAAAGAAGAAGAATGACAGAGACGATGATCCCAATGCATCGAAAGGTGCAGGTGGTGAGTTGCCAAGAACTACTCCAGCTCTTGGGACAACCACAGCTCAGGGGGAGTCTGCAGGTGCAGCTGGCGGTTCTGGTGGTGATGATGTGGTGATGGTAGATGACGAGGAGATGAGAGATGATGTGATCGATGCCTTGAAGGAGTTGGATTATGATATGTTAGATGTTGATGATGTGTGTGATGATGATGTGCTGCCATTAGAAGAAATTGAGAAGATTGGTGCACAGATAGTGATAGAAGATGATGTTGAAGAAGGTGAAATTGTAGAGGAGAATGTTGAACACGAGCTTCCAACCGTTGAGAAGTCGAATGTATGTGAAGAATATAGTAGTTGATGATACATAATGGGAGGAGCAGCCTAGATTTAAGGAAGGCTATGCTCATCGGTTTATCAAAACGAAGTAGCTAGTGGTACCTACAATGTTCAAGAAAAGTTATAATATTAAAGGGTACGCTGAGTCAAAGAAAGGCATTATCTGTTGGTTATATGATGAACAGCTAAAAGTGTTCGTGGTGAAAAGATATGATGGGATCCAATACTTTAAGAGGACGTTGAGTTCTCTAAATACCTTACCTGAGTGTGAGGTAAAGGATTTGGCCAGACTGGGGTTGATTAATAGAAGTGATGATAATATGGCAAGAGTTATTGGGAAGATAGTATGGAAAGAAAGTATTAAAGAGAAAAAGTTTGAGTTGTTAAAACCACAGAAAGGGAAATTAGTTGAAGATACTGAAAGAGGAATGAGAGCAGATGGCAAACCTTGGATGGTGATGAAATATAAGCCGATTCGGTGTTTGAAAGAGGTTCCAATGAAGACTATGCCTCAAGATGTGCTGAAAGATCTGAAATGGTGGTATGTGGATTGCCAGACTGCTGAAGCCGTGATGGAAGACGAAGACGAACAAGAAGTGCTAAGAGTGTATGATCCGATGCATCTTGTTAATTTATCTAAAGCTGATCTGCATGTGTTAAACGAGAAGAAGATATTCTATATTCCTGCTTGGAAAGACGAAGCGAGGAAATATCAGCGAGTAGTCACGGTCTGTGTAAGAGAGGGAGTGCATGCATGAAGATTACAAGACAAGTGCTTAAAGATAAAGATATGAAGCTACTGCCAAGGGGGAGCCTGTTGGTGCATAATGTCAGTAGTTCATAGTCTAGTGTCTGTAATCGAGTCTGTAATGTTAATTGTGTTTTGTTTATGTTTAAGCGAAGTTACTAACAAGTTCGCTTATCAGGCGAACTTGTTAGTCAAGCGAAGTTAGCAACAACTCCTCCTGAACATATCACGCGAAGTTGTCGTGTATATATACCTAGGTTACGGCTTAGGTTAAGAGGATGATCTAGTTCGTTCAGTTCGTGAATTGTAAGTCGTCAGACGTGTATTCGAGAGTTCTCTGTAATCAGTGATATTACATCAAGTGTTTCAGTTATTATATAACGTGTGTTCATTTATTCGTATCGTGTGTTTTATCGATTAGTTTTCTACGCTCGTAACGACCTACGCAGGGATTCCGCACCTGTGTAGATCGAGATATCCCGTGCAGATCCATCCAGGGAACCTACACTAACTAATTAACTGGATTATAAAGTTGGTTTTATTGTTTAAATATTTTATTATTAAAATATATACTTTTATTAATTTAAGATATTTTAAATTTAACCTTAACGAAAATTCGACGTATATTATTATATGTTATAATATAATAATAATGTTTACATGAATTTTTGGTGTTAACGGTATATTTTATATTTGGAAGAAACAAATATGTTAGCGAAATATAAAGTTTACGTTAAGAATAGATATATAAATTTATATATTTAATTTACGGGTTTTAACGAGCGTTGTCGGGTTTCAGAAGGTTGGTTTTTGAATTAAAAGCTAACAAAATAACTTATAACAATTTCTATTTGATTTATAAAAATATATGTAATTTAGTATAATAATAAAAATGGTTTTAATTAAAATACAAAAAAAAAACATGCAGTGACCCGGGTTCGTTTTAATTAAAATACAAAAAAAAAACATGCAGTGACCCGGGTTCGAACCCGGGTCTCCATGACCACAACACACAACCTTAACCACTAGACCAACTCTAATACTTGTTTTAATGCAGAAAAAAATATATATAAACTATTTTAAAACTTCATCTTCTACACTAATAAACCCTAGGATTCAAATTGCTTAATCCGCTCCATGTTTGTTAATTTAAAGTTAGGGGTTTTAATTTGTGGCTTAAAATGATTGAAAACCATATATATTTACCTCGATTGGTGTCGGAAAAATTGTGAACGGAGCTCGCCGGAGTTCGGACTAACGCGAGCCGATTAAAGATTTTAGAGAGTTTTAGAGAGAGGATTGAAGGTTGGTGCAAGTTTAGATGATGTTTAGGGTCCTATTTATAATGTCAATTGGAGCGTAGGACGAGTAATTGGGTGTTTAATGATTTTGAATAATATCAGGCGATTATATGATTAATCCGACAATTATTGGTTGTTATTACGTGTTATTATTCTTGATTATGGATTATAATTAGCGGAGAAACTTATTGATATAATTTTCTGGGTCAAAGAACGAGATTTACGGCTTAATTAAGGTCGCCGGAATTGTTTGCGGTCGCCGGATTTCAGCCGGAGCCGGAAAAACGGGATTTAGGGGGGAGGGATGGTGGGTTGGGATTATTATTATTATTATTATAATATTATATTTTAGATCAAACTTACATAACGGCCACTGTACTTTATAAATATATATAAATTAATTTTAAATTTTATTTACCTAATGAACCTTAAACTTTCAAATGTTATAAACTTGATATAATTTTGTATCTTTGGATTATTTGTATATTATACACTCATAGTTTGGAGATTAATTATTTTATTAACTTTAAGTCTCGGAGTTTCGTTATGTGAACCGAACAAATATAAAAATGAATGAATAATAACTATAAATCGTCGTAATTAATATTAAATGATAAACGACAAATAAGAATACATTGAAACGACACAACGGGTCGGTTTAACGAATACCAATACAAATACGAATACGAATAAACATCGACAAATGTCACAGCATTCCCTACTTTTGAGAATTTCGTCCCGAAATTAAGTAGAAGAATCCGTATAAAAAATATGAGGATACTTAGTTCGCATTTGGTCTTCCCGCTCCCAAGTGAATTCAGCGCCACACTTGGATTCCCAACGAACATTTACTAAAGGTATATGGCTACGTTTAGTTTCCTTGTCTTTGCGATCCATGATTTCCACCGGTTTCTCGACAAGGTGCATTGTTTCATTGATACGTACTTCGTCGAGTGGTACATGGAGTTTCCCTCATCAAGACATTTCTTCAAATTTGAGACATGAAATGTCGGATGAACGTTAGAAAGCTCTTGAGGAAGTTCAAGTGTGTAAGCAACACTACCAACACGAGCAAGAATCTTGAAAGGTCCAACAAATCGAGGAGATAGCTTTCCTTTCTTGCCAAAACGAACAACACCTTTCCAAGGGGATACCTTGAGAAGGACACGGTCACCAACATTAAACTCAAGAGGGCGTCGTCGGTTATCAGCATAACTCTTTTGACGGCTACGAGCGGTTAAGAGGTTTCGTCGAATTTGAGCAATTAAATCAGTAATCTCTTGAACAAGTTCCGGACCGGTGATTTGGGTTTCACCAATTTCACTCAAACAAATAGGTGATCGACATTTACGACCATAGAGAGCTTGGAACAGAGCCATACCGATACTCGAATGAAAACTATTATTGTACGAAAACTCAATCAAGTGAAGATGAGAATCCCAGTTCCACCGAAATCCATGACACATGACCTAAGCATGTCTTCGAGCGTTTGAATCATGCGCTCTGATTGCCCATCGGTTTGAGGATGATAGGCGGTGCTAAGATCCAATCTAGTTCCCAACGCCTTTTGAAGCGTTGACCAGAAGTGAGAAGTAAAACGACTATCACGATTGGAAATGATACGTAAAGGTATACCATGACGGAAAACGATACGCTGAACATAAATCTGAGCGAGTTGATCAACTGAAAACTTTAGTTGATCGGGATGAAATGAGCGGACTTAGTCAAACGGTCGACTATAACCCAAATACCGTCGTGGCGGTTCCGAGTAGTCGGAAGTTTAAACACAAAATCAATCGAGATATCTTCCCATTTCCAAACAAGAATGTGTGATTAAACGAGTAAACAAGAAGGTCTTTGATGCTCGGCCTTGACTTTAGCGCAAGTAAGGCATTTTACCACATATAACACGATATGTTTCTTCATATCGGGCCACCAAAATGTGGTCCGTAGATCAAAATACATCTTATCCGCACTGGGATGAAAGGAATTTCGAGACTTATGAGCTTCGTCCATGATGAATGTGCAAAGATTGTCATGATTTGGAACCCACAAACGATTGAGGTAATACAACAAACCATCGTGCTTAGTTTCAAGTTGATTCTCGACACCACAAGACATTTCATCGTACAAATTACCCTTGGTGACAGAGACATGTTGGGCCTCAAAGATACGAAGTTGAAGATCGGTTTGAACGGTCACGCTATGAAGCAGCATTGACTTCACATGGGACTTTCGACTAAGGGCGTCAGCTACAACGTTCTCTTTACCAGGGTGTTAACGAATTTCACAGTCGTAGTCGCTAAGTAGTTCGGCCCATCGTCGTTGTCGCATGTTTAGATCTTTTTGGTCGAAAATATGTTGAAGACTCTTGTGGTCGGTGAATACCACACACTTAGTGCCATAGAGGTAATGTCTCCAAATTTTTAATGCGAATACAATGGCACCGAGTTCAAAATTGTGCGTTGTATAAATTCTTTCATTAACCTTAAGTTGTCATGAAGCGTAAGCGATAACTTTACCTCGTTGCATAAGAACACAACCGAGGCCTTGGTTGGAAGCATCGCAAAAGACAACAAAATCCTCATTGCCCTCGGGAAGTGCAAAGATCGGTGCATCGCAAAGCATGCGCTTAAGAGTTTGAAAAGCTTCATCTTGCTTTGGCCCCCTTACATAAGGTTTATCCTTGTGAGTTAGTGTGGTTAGGGGCCAAGCGATATTGGAAAAATTAAGAATGAAGTGACGATAATAACCCATAAGACCAAGAAATGAACGAACTTCGGTAGGAGTGGTTGGAGTTTTCCAATTCTTAACGGCTTTAATTTTGGTTGGGTCAACGTGGATACCCTTTTCGTTTACTATATGCCCTAAGAACGGACTTTCTTTCAACCAGAACTTGCACTTTGAATTTAGCATAGAGTTGTTCCTTCCTTAACGCCTTGTTCTTGAGTTTTTTAACCAAAGAATGAAAAGGAAAGGAGAAGGAAGGATAAGAAAGGGAAGGGGAGGGAAGGAATTTTTTTTAATTAGGTGTGTTCTTGAGTTGGAAGGAAATTAGAGGAAAGGAAATGATAACTATGTTAAAAAATAGTTATCCTTAGTAATCATCCCATTTTTTGGAGGATAACTTATTGGAAAAATACATTAATTTAATCCCTCCTAACTCCTCTTACTCCTTTCCTTTCCATCCTAAAAAAAACTCAAGAACACCCATTTTTTAACTATCCTTAGTTTTCCTTTCCTTTCCCTACTTTAAAAAAGCTCAAGAACAGGGCGTTAAGAGATCAAGGGCGGAATGAAGATGTTTCTCGTGCTCGGATTTGGACTTGGAATAAATAAGAATGTCGTCAATAAAAACAATTACGAATTTATCTAATTAAAGTTCGCATACGCGGTTCATGAGATCCATAAACACCGCGGGTGCATTGGCTAGCCCAAAAGGCATAACCATAAATTCGTAATGCCCATAATGAGTCCGAAAAGCGGTTTTGGGTATGTCATTTTCATGCACACGTAGTTGATGATAACCCGAACGGAGATCAATCTTTGAGAAGTATGAAGCTCCTTGCAGTTGATAAAAAAGATCGTCGATACGAGGCAAAGGATAAGGATTCTTGATTGTGAGCCTGTTGAGCTCGTGGTAATCGATGCACATACGGAAGGATCCATCTTTCTTCTTGATAAAAAGCACGGGTGCACCCCAAGGAGAAGAACTAGGACGAATGAACCCTTTGTCCAAAAGTTCTTGGAGCTGGTTAGACAATTCTTGCATCTCGGATGGTGGAAGACGATAAGGAGCCCTAGCAATCGGGGTTGCACTAGGAAAGAGATCGATTAGAAATTCCACATCACGAATAGGAGGAAGACCAAAAACATCATTGGGAAACACCTCAGGATACTCGCGAACAACAAGAATGTCCTCAATTTTCCGTTCTTTCTTTTCCACCACATGGGCTACGAATGCAAACAAGTGATACTTCTTGCGTAAGTACGTTTGGGCATGAAAACAAGTGATAAAATTTAGGCTCGAGGAAGAAGGCTTTTCACCAAAGACACGAAAAATTTGACCATCGGCAAACGGAATACGAATGAATTTCTCGAAGCAAACTATTTCAACACGTTTAAAAGATAACCAGTCCATTCCTACTATGATGTCGAAATTTCCCAATTGCATAGGAATAAGGTCGATCAAGAACTTGTGGCCATTTAGAGTTAATTTGCAATCTCGAATAACCGAGTCAATTGTTACAGATTTACCATTAGCTACCTCAACAGAATACGAGTTCTTAAGCTTAGATCGAGGTTTATCAAGTAAAGGTTCAAATTCAAAAGACACAAAGCTCATTCGGCACCGGTATCAACTAAAATAGATGAGAAGTGGCCATTTACGAGGAACGTAGCGTTCACCACGTTGCCGCTTTGCTGAGCTTGGTTCGCGTTAATCATTAAAGCACGCCCACGGGTATCTGGGGGAACTTGTGGCTGGTAAGCTTGCTGGGTTTGGTACGTCTGAACCTGGTACAGCGGAGCTGGAGCAAGCTGAAGTGAGTTCACATTTGCGAGTCTTGGACACGCGTTGCCAAAGTGGTTAGGGTCACCACAATTATAGCAATCTCACATCTGGTTAATGGGTTGAGCATACGGTGCAGGACGGGGGTTAGGTTGAGCAAACCGTGGAGGATCATTGGGCACAATAGTGGTTTCACGACAAATGGCAATAAGGTGACCGAAACGGTTGCAACGGTTGCATTGACGACAAACGGCATAGGCGGGATGTTGACGTTGACAATTATTGCACAATGGATGGGGTCTGTTGTACGGTTTCTTAAGAGGTGGTGCGAGGTTAGCTTGGGATTGAGGTGCAGCTTGTTGGGTTAGCGTGTAGTTCTTGCGCTTCTTGTTATGGTTGTTTGAGTAGAAAGCAGGCTTGGATGACTCGGGTTTTGATTCTTTGGGCTCTGTAGAGGGTTTATCAGCAGGTTTCTTCAATCCCTTCAATGCAAAGTTCTGGCTTTAATATGATTATCGGTTAAAGTTGCAGCAAGGTTAATCGCGTCACCAAGTTCCTTGGGAGCACTACTCAAGACACTATCTTGAATTTGTCTCGGTAGTCCCCGAATGTACTTATCGATGGTACGCGAGGTCGGGGTAACAAGGTGAGGTACCAGCACACTGAGTTCATTGAAACGAGAAGTGTAAGCGACGTGCTCACCACTCTCTTGATTGAGGTTCCAAAATTCAGCTTCCAAGTTCATAAGCTCACTTGGAGGGCAGAACTACTTGGTCATCGGTTCTTTAAGTTCATCCCATGGCATAGCCATGGCAGCTTTGGCACCACGGGTTGTCTTTGCTTTCACCCACCAGGTAAGTGCCCTTTTTCAAAGACACTTAATATGGAGGAATTTGCTTTCCATTTGTTCGTACCACTGAAGTAGGGCAGTGGCACCTTCTTTCCCATCAAACTCCGGGGATTTGGTGCTCCTGAAAGTCTTATATGAACAATGAGATGGTTTAGGCTCGCTTGAAGCAGAGGCGATACTAGCAGAAAGGTTCTCGTGAATTTGGGTCATCATATCAGGAATAACCGCGGCTAGTTGTTTGGTGATTTGAGCTGTTAACTTGCGGCTAGAGGTTTGGAAGAACGTCGCTTGTGGAAATGGATAGACATTCTGCGAACAATAGTAACGAAATTCGTGAGACTCGGAATAGGGTGTGGTATAAAAGAAATTCCTTGTTAAAGTTTGTTTTAAAATAAATACATAAATAAAAATCATAACAATGGTAATAAATCTTGTGTGGAACTTTAGAGTTTTCATGAACCACCATGGACTCTTATTTTCCAAACATCGAAGAAATTCGAAATCAAATCGAACCGAAAGATGGGTATTCGTGTACAGACTTCCAGTTAAAACACATTGTAAAACATAGAGGAGTGCAACCATATTGTTCTCACAAAGAGAACATGATCGTGGTGAAAACTTAAAGTTGTGATTCATATGGTGTTGAAAGTGGTATGATTTGGCCTAATAGGATTCATGCCCTTTCCTAACTCTCCAGGTAAGCAACTGAGTCCCGCGTCTGATTGGGATTTATACGCATTGCTTATCCTTAGGTTTCAATAACCTTGGTGTCAAGAGTTTCGGAAAACAAGCACGTCCCCCTTCCAGTTACTACATGCCCGCCATAACGAACCATCTTTAAGAAGAAGAAATATCGGAACACCACAATAAAAATTGATTATTGAAAATGTTTGAAAAATCTTTGCTTTTAGGCATAAGCCTTGGACTTGTGTGTGCTTTGTGTACATGAGGCGTAAATGAATTGACAATAAAATATTAAGCAAGTGCATTGAACAATCACATAAGGCGCACATAATTTTCTAATCATGCAACCTAAACAATTAAGCAAATAAACTATAACTAACTAGAACACTACGTCTAATGTCCTATCTTGTAGTCACGACTCTGATACCAATCTGTAACACCCCGGCTTAAGCGGAAACGCCCGAGTGTGACGTACAGATTGCCCAAAACACATGTGACACTATTAAGTGACAATATTATCATTAATTCATTCAAATCTCAAGTACACAAGTTGTTCAAACAAACAATTACAAAGGAAAGAAATAAAACGAACATCAACTACGTTTATTATTTAAGTAACCTAAATTTTAGTGTCCTCATCCATGTCATCCTCTAATAATGGTACATGTAACATATGTATAAAATAACGTCAACTAACTAAATTGTTGGTGAGTTCACACAGTTTGATATAATTACATAAAAACCATACAATTCCATGAGACAAGTGTGATAATCGCGCAATTAAGTTCCTTTCCAGTCGCGCAAGTAAGAACAAGTGTGATGAAACCGAACAATTGAATCTCGCGAGTTAAAATAAGAAATACGATAGTTACTAACTAATTAACGGGATTATAAAGTTGGTTTTATTGTTTATATATTTTATTATTAAAATATATACTTTTATTAATTAAAGATATTTTAAATTTAACCTTAACGAAAATTCGACGGTATATTATTATATGTTACTTTAACTACGAGATTAATACCAACTTTGAATGTTATAATGTTTACGGAATTTCGGGTTAACGGTATATTTTATATTTAGAAGAAACAAATATGTTAGCGAAATATAAAGTTTACGACAAGAAAAATATATAAATTTATATACTTAATTTACGGGTTTTAACGAGAGTTGTCGGGTTTCGGAAGGTTGGTTTTTGAATGAAAAGCTAACTAAATAACTTATAACAATTTCTATTTGATTTATAAAAATATATGTAATTTAGTATAATAATAAAAATGGTTTAAATTAAAATACAAAAAAAACATGCAGTGACCCGGGTTCGAACTCGGGTCTCCATGACCACAACACACAACCTTAACCACTAGACCAACTCTAATACTTGTTTTAATGCTGAAAAATATATATATATATATATATATATATATATATATATATATATAAACTATTTTAAACCTTCATCTTCTACACTAATAAACCCTAGGATTCAAATTGCTTAATCCTCTCCATGTTTGTTAATTTAAAGTTAGGGGTTTTGATTTGTGGCTTATAATGATTGAAAACCATATATTCTTTACCTCGATTGGTGTCAGAAAAACGGTGAACGGAGCTCGCCGGAGTTCGGACTAACACGAGACGATTAAAGATTTTAAAGAGTTTTAGAGAGAGGATTTAAGGTTGGTGCAAGTTTAGATGATGTTTAGGGTCTAATTAATAATGTCAATTGGAGCGTATGATGAATAATTGGGCGTTTAATGATTTTGAATAATATCCGGCGGTTATACGATTAATCCGGCAATTATTGGTTGTTATTACGTGTTATTATTCTTGATTATGGATTATAATTAGCGGAGAAACATATTGATATAATTTTTTCGGTCAATGAACGAGATTTGCGGCCTTATTAAGGTCGCCGGAATGGTTTGTGGTCGCTGGATTTCGGCCGGAGCCGGAAAAACGGGATTTAGGGGGGAGGGCTGGTGGGTTGGGATTATTTTTATTATAATATTATATTTTAAATAAAATTTTCATAACGGCCCCTGTACTTTATTAATATATGTAAATTAATTTTAAACTTTATTTACACAATGAACCTTGAACTTTCAAATGTTTTAAACTTGATATAATTTTGTATCTTTGGATTATTTGTATATTATACCCTCATAGTTTTGAGATTAGTTATTTTATTAACTTTAAATCCCGGAGTTTTGTTACGTGAACCGAACAATATAAAAATTAATGAATAATAACTATAAATCGTCGTAATTAATATTAAATAATAAACGACAAATAAGAATACATTGAAACGACACAACGGGTCGGTTTAACGAATACCAATACAAATACGAATACAAATAAAAATCGACAAATGTCACATGAGAGCCCTTGTGGCTGCTCAGGGGGAGATGTTAAAGAAGCAGGAAGAACTTATCCTTCGGCTAACTTGTAAAGAAGACATTTTGAAGAAATTGAAGGACCAGGATCACGACAAGGATCCTGAAGCATGTGGTTTAGATCATCAACTAGATTCTTAATTATCTAGTCATATACATGCTAAGAGGGATTCGAGCGGGAAAGAATTCATTGTTTATCATGATTCGACCGAGGTTCAATATGTGAATACGTTAAAGGTAAAGATTTTTTGTTTGTTGATGAAGAAGGGATTTTAATGAGTATGGTTGATGCTGTAGATATTGAAGTTAGCGTGTTTGTTGACCACTGTTTGACTAAAGAATATATCGCCATTCTTCTTAGTTTAAACAAAGAAGACGTTGAGGAGATGGAGAGACATGAGGATGTGGAAGATACTGAGGAAGTCAGATTTGATTCGAGTATTCCATCTGGGAATACTTGATATGATGATGTTGATATGGAATATGTTACGGCTGAGGAATACACGAATAGGTATACACATTTTAATTTTGATGATGGGATTCCTTTTTTTCACGACTGAACATTACGAAGCAGCCGTGGAGTGTTTGAGAAAGGAGAAGGAGAAGATTAAAGGTAAAGAGAAAGTGAAGAAGCCGAGACAAGACAAGATTCTGATGATATGTTCAAGTACAATGTTGAGAAGATGAACAAGTTGATCGAGACATTGCGGAATTCACAAAAAGAATACTGTCGGCAGTCAAAGGCCCGTATGTCTGCATATCAAATGAAGAATTTGTTGTTGTGAAAACCGTCAAAGGAGATATCGCCTCATGGATGTATGAACCTAAGCTGAAAGTTTGTATCGTCAAGTGGGAGAACAATATGCAGTAATTCCAATATAACATTAATGTCTTTCCATGCCACGATGGGATGTTAGTACATTGGCATATAGACCATTCATTAACCATGGTGATCATCAATTGGGGGATGGTTCTATCGTCATCTTGTCCATGAAGTAAATTATGGTTTTAAGTTTTTCAAGCATAAGGTGTCGACAAAAAAATATGTGGATGAAATTAATCCACATACTGGTTGGAGGAAGTTGGTGTCGAATATGAAACCGCCCGTACGTTAAAGAAAGTCCCTTTATAGATTTTTCATCAAAGTCTTTACAAGAGATTCATTGGTGGTACTATGACGACAAGACGAGTGAAGCGGTGATCTGTAACATCCCGTTTCTCGAGTTTCGGTTAATAAATGAAAAATGAGTTATTACGAGTCGGGCTAGTGTTGGGTAAATGGATATGGGTTATGGACTTTGGTTATGAAGGAAAGGGGGAAAGACCATGGGCTTAACCCATGATCAATACATATATATACCTTTAATCACCGAATTAATTTAATTTCACACATGTTCTATACACCATCAAAACACACACTTAAGCTCTCTCTCTCTCTCTAGCCGAAACATAGAAGAAGAACCGATCCCGACCTAAGGTAATGATACTATGATGTTGTATGAGCTTAAACCCGTTAGATATAATCGCGAAACGACAAGCAACACTGTTAAACCGTTTAAGTCACGAGATCCGGTTGGAATCGAGTATAAACCGAACCTAAGATGAGCTTAGTGATCACCCTAGCTCAGATCTGGATCGAACGGGGCAAAAAACGGTGAAAAACGAGTTAAAACTCGTTTTTTCGGCGAACCCGTGGTTTTCCAGCGGAGGCGCCGGAAAAGGGTAATACGAGGTAAGAATGTCAGAGAATGTTTCTGACATTTTCTAACCTAACCCTAATTCGTTAACAGGGAGTTAACGAACTAGGGGTGATTCGCCAAGTAATTCGTTAAAGAAAGCATAGGGAACTAGCTTCAGTTCGTGTTCAATTCGTTAAGGGAAAAGATAACGAATCACCCTTGATTTGTTATAGTCATTCGTTAAAGGAGATAACGAATTGGAAGGTCCAATTCGTTACATATACTGATTCGCTACATGAACTGATTCGTCAAAGGGCCAGTTCATTATAAGGTCCAGTTCATTTAAGGGTTCAATTCGCAACATGGACCAGTTCGCTAAGATAAGCCAATTCGTTAAGAGCAATGTAACGAACTAGAAGTTTAACAAAAGGACAGAATGGTCTTTGAACTTAGAAAAAGAATGATTTAATTACAAAGAAGCCCTTGAACTTTTAAGTAGCAAATTAATTAATGATTCAAAATGATAATGGAAAATGTTATAACGCAGCTCAACCCCAGCCAGGGGCTCTGCCCCTTGAACCCTGCTAGGGGCTGCCGCCCCTAGACCCCGCTGCTAGGGGCGCTGCCCCCGGACCCCCGTTCGTTGAGGGTTATAATTGGACTAGAAATATGATATGGATAGTGATAGTAATTAATATGCATAATTTTTATACAGTTAGTCGTGCACAGCTAAAGAGGGAAATAATCGTAAACGATGAACGCAACCGCAGTGAGGTGAGCTTCTAGCCCAACTTCCTTATTATGTTTTCGGGGCTGTGTGCATACTCGATGTGATAGTTAATACACTTACCTTAAATGGTAAGTGTATGCCTTGTATGATTTATGTATGATGATTGCTTGATGGTGTGTGAACGATCTTCAGATATTGCATGTACCGTCAGGTAGAAGTTAAGGATATGATTGATATGTATGATGTATAAATGATGTATGTATGAATATATATGATGTATGAATAATGTATGTATGATATGTTGATGGTACGTCAACGCTCTTAGGAGATTGCACGCATTGTCAAGGAAAGTATGTATAGGACAAGTATGTTATGGTAGTACGAATGTAGGGAACCGACCCTAATAGTATCGGCGAATGAAGGGAACCGACCCTAATAGTATCGGCGAATGTAGGGAACCGACCTAATAATATCGGCGAAGTTAATAGATCGAAATGCTCTTAAAACATATATGTACGAATGGAAGTATTATGTAAGTATGAAAGAAAGGACGAAAGTACGAATGTATGTACGCATGTAAGTAAATATGAAGGTGTGTACCTTCGAATGCATATGTCTGTATGTGAATGTATTGTATGCCATCTGATTAACTAGAACTCACTCAGCGTAGCTGACTTTTAGTATGCACGCAGGTGAGTAGAATGAGGCAACTTGCTTGAGGGGAAGCACATGGCATGGATTTGAAGACACTGGCATCTCAATGAAATGTTATGTTATGATATTTAAAAGACAATGTTTTATGTTTAAATAATTTGAATGTTCTTTAAGAAAAGGATTAATGGTCATGTAATGTAATGGTTCGAATGTTTTATAATATTCCGCGAATGTTTTTATTAACTCTGATATTTAGTACTATGTTAATGAGTAAATCCAACGTTAAAGTGAGGCACAGGTATTGGGGCCTTACAAGTTGGTATCAGAGCAAAGTTCGAGAGATTTAAGCATCCTACATGCTTAGACTCGAACAGAGAATGAAATAAAAGTAAGAAAAAAAAGAAGATGCCAGTACGAGAATGCTATGTGTCACTCAAGCAAGCTAAGTAAAGGTAAAGTATGTTATTAAATTCACGTGTAAAGTAGAATGATGTCTGGATGTTTGCGTAATTTCTAAATAAAGAATGTATGAATTCTAGCTTAATGGCTAGGGATATGAGTATGTGATGATATGAACTGTTTGAGTGTCTAATTGTTAGAAGAAGAACTAGCACAAATAGACTCATAAGAGGAAGTGTATAGGACACAGAAGGTAACGTAAGCAGCTAATCACAGCTGGCCATTGTAATTACCTGTTAGCCTTACTATCCTTGTACTAAATGGTTCCTTAAGTGATGACGTTTGTGTTTCCTTATAAAATACGAATGGCTGGAGCTAAGAAAGCTGCTAGAAAAGGAGGGCGTACAGGACGTCGTGGTAGGCCACGTTTTGACCGAGAACCTTCAGTAGAGGCAGCCACTAACAATGAAGGCGAAGGAAGTTCAGCTGTTCGAAATCTGAGTAACAACGAGGGAGTTCAACTGGATCATGTAATTCAAACTGCCATTGCTCAAGCGGTAGAAGCTGATGTGAAAAACATGAATCCCGATAAGTCTGCTGGAGGCCGAGAAGGAACCGCTGAGAGGGCGTAAGGTGATGGTAAGAAGGATGATAAAGGGGAGAGGGAAGAATTGAGCGTGGTTAAATCGGTAAAGGTTGATGATAGGAAGAGGGGTCGTGGTGGATGCAACTATAAGTCTTTCAAAGGCTGTGATCCACCAAAGCTAACTGGCTTGGAAGACGCAATCGCTACTCTCCAATGGATAACCGCGATGGACAAACTTATGCAAATTAGAGAATGCCGTCCAGACCAAGCTGTGGGGTATGCTACCCAATCATTCGTTGAGGAGGCGATGTACTGGTGGGAGACAGTTGAGCAGAGGAAGAGTTGAGAAGAGATCAAGGCCTTGAGATGAGACGATCTGAAGGAGTTAGTGATGAAATGATTCTGTGCTGATGCAGAGGTAGAGAAGGTTGAGATTAAATTCTTGAGTCTGAGGGCGGGTAAGATGACGCACCGCGTTCAATCGTCTGTCAAGGTTGGTGCCAGATATGGTGAACACCGAGGCCAAGGGATAAAATGCTACCTTAGGGGACTGCCACAGGATGTTCCCATCTTGGTCAAGGCTGGTAGACCTGGTACTTTTGATTCTGCTGTGGGGCTCGCAGAAACGGTTTATGAGGACTTGACATATGAGGTGTCTATGGAAGAGAAGAAGGAGAATAAGTGGGTCGTGCCTGCCAAACGACCTGGTACTCAGATGTGGACCCCCAAGAACAAGTAACCAAAAGTGTGGGAGAAAAGGTCATGTAGGACGTGTAGAAAGATGCACGCTGGAGAGTGCAAGTGGGGCACTGGGTCTGAGGTGTGCCGCAAGTGTGGGAAGTCCCATGGTGGGGAGTGTAGATCAGGGTGAAATGCCTGCTAAAAATGTGGTAAGGTGGAGCACTTTGCTCAAGATTGCAATGCAAAGCCCGCGTGTTATAAGTGCGGACAGACAGGTCACTTGGCGTGGACTTGTGTGAGTGGTGAAGCTGGAGGGAGTGAGAAGAAAGATGCTCATCAAGCGAGGCCGAGAACTAGAGCCTACATGCTGACCCAAGAACAAGCTAGGCAGATTCTTGATGTTGTGACGGGTACGTTCTTAGTAAACAGTATTTCTGCTTCAGTATAATGAAAAGTTGCCAAGCATCTGAAACCTTCATAGTAGAAACCGTTAGTGACACCTCGGTGAAAATAATGAAAATGGTTAAGGATTGTAAGATAGAGTTAGAGGGACATGAGTTCCCTGTTACTTTGTATGTTATGACCTAAAGAGGGTTCGATGTAGTCTTGGGAATAGATTGGTTATCTGATTATGAAGCTCAGATAGTATGTAAGAGTAGAATAATAAAGCTAAAGTCTTTAGATGGTAGTGCAGTGACGGTTTTTGGTGATAAGGAATGTTCAGGGTTTAACGTCATTTCAATGATGAAAGCCGAAGGTTTGTTAAGGCGAGGGTGCGGTGCCTACCTGGCGTATGTTGTCAACGCTAAGACCGAGCCAAAAGAAATGAAGGATGTACCTATAGTGCGCGATTACCCAGAAGTATTCCCAGAGGATCTTCCAAGGTTGCCACAAGAGCGAGAGAAAGAATTCCACATAGATTTAATACCTAGAGCTCAGCCCATCGCGAAAGCACCTTACCGTCTAGCGTCGTCTGAGATGAAAGAATTGATGTCCCAACTATAGGAACTCCTCGATATAGGTTTCATAAGACCAAGTGTTTCCCTTTGGGGCGCGCCAGTGTTGTTCGTGAAGAAGAAGGATGGAAGTATGAGAATGTGCATAGACTATCGCTAGTTGAATAAGCTTACGGTAAGGAATAGATATCTTTTGCCAAGGATTGATGATCTGTTTGACCAACTGCAAGGTTCAAGTTGGTTCTCACGAATAGATCTCAGATCAGGCTATCATCAGCTGAATGTGAATGAGGCAGACATCCCTAAGACAACGTTCCGAATGCAGTATGGACACTACGAGTTCCTCGTAATGTCATTCGGTCTAACAAATGCTCCTGCAGCATTTATGGATATGATGAATAGGGTGTGTCGGCCAATGTTGGATAAGTAGGTTATTGTCTTCATCGACGATATATTAATTTATTCAAAGAGCGAGTCTGATCATGCTGAGCATCTGATAGAGGTATTGGAGACTCTGAAGAAAGAGAAGTTGTACGCTAAGTTTTAGAAATGCGCGTTCTGGCTACGGGAAGTGCAATTCCTAGGTCATGTGATTAATCCTGAAGGGATTACCGTGGACCCAGCTAAGATTTAAGCGATAACTAATTGGAAAACTCCACAGAATCCGACTGATATACGAAGCTTCCTAGGGTTAGCTGGCTACTATAGGAGATTCATCGAAGGTTTCTCCAAGATAGCCGCACCGTTGACCGGTATTCAGTTGGGGTAAGTTTCAAGAAGGGGCTTTTCGGGAGTTAAAGAAGAGACTCACGCAAGCTCCAATCCTTGCTTTACCCGATGGTGACGAGGATTTGGTTGTTTGTACTGATGCTTCGCATCGTGCGTTAGGTTGCGTGTTGATGCAACGAGGAAAGGTGATAGCTTACGCGTCTAGACAGTTGAAAGTCCATGAGAGTACTTATCCGACGCATGATTTGGATCTAACAGCAGTAGTGCATGCTCTCAAGATATGGAGACACTATCGATATGGTACTAAGTGTACCATTTACACAGATCATAAGAGTTTAAAGTACTTCTTAGAGCATAAGGAATTGAACACGAGGCAGAGAAGATGGTTAGAATTGATAAAGGATTACGACTGT
Source organism: Bidens hawaiensis (assembly GCF_021521415.1). Classification (NCBI taxonomy): domain Eukaryota; kingdom Viridiplantae; phylum Streptophyta; class Magnoliopsida; order Asterales; family Asteraceae; genus Bidens; species Bidens hawaiensis. The sequence continues at coordinate 101,549 of NW_027497497.1, read as the reverse complement.
GATATTAAGTACTACCTTGGTAAAGCTAACGTGGGCGCTGATGCGCTAATCCATAAGATTGAGGAAGTCATTGCAATAGTAAAGTCATATAAGCTAATTATGAACTCAAGCTTATTTGAAAAAATCATCAAGGTGCAGTCAGAAGTGCTGGTAGATAAAGGGCTAGTAAAGAAAGAAAGGATTTTCGGTCAGCAAGACGAGTTGATGGAAAACACGCATGGTGTTTAGACTAGGTTTGACCGTATGTGGATTCCACACCATGGAGATCTCAGAGGTCGAATCATAGATGAAGCTCATAAGTCAAGGTATTCGATTCAACCAGGAACTACGAAGATGTACCAAGATTTGAAAAGAGACTATTGGTGTCCAGGAATGAAGAATGACGTGGTAGATTATGTCAGTAAGTGCTTAACTTGTTTACAAGTCAAGGCAGAGCATCAGAAACCTTATGGAAAGATGCAACCTTTGGAGATACCAGAATGGAAATGGGAACACATCACCATGGATTTCATAACTAAGCTACCTCGTACAGCTAATCATCATGATACCATCTGGGTGATTGTGGACCGTTTAACCAAAAGTGCTCACTTTCTGCCTATATTAGAGGCTATCTTGTCAGAAACGTTGGCAAGCTTGTTCAAGCATGGAGTACCGTTATCGATTGTGTCTGATAGAGATACTCGTTTTACTTCGAGGTTTTGGAAGAAGTTCCATGAAGCCATGTGAATGAGATTGAACATCAGTACGGCGTATCATCCTCAAACAGATGGACAGTCTGAAAGGACGGTCCAAACCCTTGAGGATATACTACTTGTGTTTTAGACTTTGGTGGAAGTTGGGATGATCATCTGCATCTAGCAGAATTCTCCTACAAAAACAGTTACCATTCAAGTATTGGTATACCACCATTCGAGATGTTATATGAAGACGCTGTAGAACTTCGGTACGTTGGGGAGAGATTGGTCAAAAGGAGACGGGAAGTTTGGAAGTTTTTCGAGAAACTTCTTCAAAGTTTGATCAGATTAAGGCAAGAATGAAAGTTGCTCAAGACAGACAGAAGTCGTATGCTGATAAACGGCGACGACTGATTGAGTTTAACTTTGGTAACAATGTGATGCTCAAGGTCTCGCCTTGGAAAGGAACTATTCGTTTTAGGAAGAGGGGAAAGTTGAGTCCGAGGTACATTGGACCGTTCAAAATTTTAGAGCGAGTAGGTGAAGTGGCTTACATGTTAGACTTGCCAGAAGAGTTAGAAGGAATTCACTCAACCTTCCATGTTTCCCATCTGAGAAAATGTATGGCTGATGACACATCGCACGTGCCATTAATGGACATTGAGGTTGATGAACGGCTGAACTACATCGAGCAATCAATCGAGATAGTTGATCGCAAGGAGAAGCAGCTTCGTCATAAAGTTATCCCATTAGTGAAAGTGATATGGAAACATCACAAAGGATCGGGTGCCACGTGGGAAGCGGAGGATGAGATGCGCAAGATTTATCCGAATTTGCTTATGTAATAGTTAGATTTTGGGGACGAAACCTCTTTAAGGAGGGAAGACTTGTAACATCCCGTTTCTCGAGTTTCGGTTAATAAATGAAAAATGAGTTATTACGAGTTGGGCTAGTGTTGGGTAAATGGATATGGGTTATGGACTTGGGTTATGAAGGAAAGGGGGAAAGACCATGGGCTTAAGCCCATGATCAATAAATATATACACCTTTAATCACCCATTTAATTTCATTTCACACATATTCCATACACCATCAAAACACACACTTAAGCTCTCTCTCTAGTCTCTCTCTCACTCTCTAGCCGAAACATAGAAGAATAACCGATCCCGACCTAAGGTAATGATAGGATGATGTTGTATGAGCTTAAACCCGTTATATATAATCGCGAAATGACGAGCCGACACAGTTAAACAGTTTAACTCACGAGATCCGGATGGAATCGGGTATAAACCGAACCTAAGATGAGCTTAGGGATCACCCTAGCTCAGATCTGGATCGAAAGGAGCGAAAAACGAGTTAAAACTCGTTTTTCCGGCGAATCCGCGGTTTTCCGGCGGAGGCGCCGGAAAAGGGTAATATGAGGTAAGAATGTCAGAGAATGTTCTTGACATTATCTGACCTAACCCTAATTCGTTAACGGGGAGTTAACGAACTAGGGGTGATTTGCCAAGTAGTTCGTTAAAGAAAGCATAGGGAACTAGCTTCAGTTCGTGTTCAATTCATTAAGGGAAAAGATAACGAATCACACTTGATTCGTTATAGTCATTCGTTAAAGGAGATAACGAATTGGAAGGTCCAATTCGTTACATAGACTGATTCGCTACATGAACTGATTCGTCAAAGGACCAGTTCGTTATAAGGTCTAGTTCGTTTAAGGGTTCAATTCGCTACATGGACTAGTTCGCTAAGATAAGCCAATTCGTTAAGAGAAATGTAACGAACTAGAAGTTGAACAAAAGGACAGAATGGTCCGTGAACTTAGAAAAAGAATGATTTAATTCCAAAAAATCCCTTGAACTTTTAAGTAGCAAATTAGTTAATGATTCAATATGCTAATTGAAAATGTGATAAGACAGCTCGACCCTAGCCAGGGGATCTGCCCCTTGGACCCCCGTTCGTTGATGGTTATAATTGGACTAGAAATATGATATGGATAGTGATAGTAATTAATATGCGTAATTTTTATACAGTTAGTCGTGCACAGCCAAAGAGGGGAATAACCATAAACGATGAACGCAACCGCATTGAGGTGAGTTTCTAGCCCCACTTCCTTATTATGTTTTCGGGGCTGTGTGCATACTCGATGTGATAGTTAATACACTTACCTTAAATGGTAAGTGTATGCCTTGTATGATTTATGTATGATGATTGCTTGATGGTGTATGAACGATCTTCGGATATTGCATGTACCTTCAGGTGGAAGTTAAGGATATGATGATATGTATGATGTATGAATGATGTATCTATGAATATATATGATGTATGAATAATGTATGTATGATATGTTAATGGTACGTGAACGCTCTTCGGAGATTGCACACATTGTCAAGGAAAGTATGTGAATTGGCAGGTATGTTATGGTAGTACGAATGAAGGGAACCGACCCTAATAGTATCGTAGAACGTAGGGAACTGACCCTAATAGTATCGGCGAATGAAGGGAACCGACCCTAATAGTATCGGCGAATGTGGGGAACCGACCCTAATAATATCGGCGAAGTTAATAGAGCGAAATGCTCTTAAAACATATATGTACGAATGGAAGTATTATGTAAGTATGAAAGAAAGGACGAAAGTATGAATGTATGTACGCATGTAAGTAAATATGAAGGTGTGTACCTTCAGGTGGATATGTCAGTATGTGAATGTATTGTATGTCGTCTGATTAACTAGAACTCACTCAGCGTAGCTGACTTTTAGTATGCACGCAGGTGAGTAGAATGAGGCAACTTGCTTGAGGGGAAGCACATGGCACGGATTTGAAGACACTGGCATCTCAATGAAATGTTATGTTATGATATTTAAAAGACAATGTTTTATGTTTAAATAATTTGAATGTTCGTTAAGACAAGGATTAATGGTCATGTAATGAAATGGTTCGAATGTTTATAATATTCCGCGAATGTTTTTATTAACTCTGATATTTAGCACTATGTTAATGAGTAAATCCAACGTTAAAGTGAGGCACTGGTAACGGGGCCTTACATGATCGTGTTGGGTTATAAAGTTAATTTGGAATTTACTTGGGTAACTGATCCGTTGTGTTTGTTCAACTTATCCGAGTCTAATAAAAATTTGTTATTTCATAATCAGACCAGATGGGCGCACAACGAAGACAACGAGCTGGCTATGCAATTCTAATGGGTTGTTCGTGTTTGTCATGCATTTGGAATTCATAGTTTTGTTGACTGGAAGACCAGAAAATAAAAGAGTTGAATATCACAAAGTTCGAGACGAGGGGAGTTTGTTGATACATCGTTTTTCGTCTCAGTCTTTGTTTAACGTATTAGGAAATTAGATCTAATGTATAGGGATATTTATGTAATTGTGTTTAAAGGCTCATTCGCTAAAGAATGTATAGGGAATGAAACTGTATGTTTTGGACCTCATTCTTTAGAGTTGTTAATGAATGAGAAGTAAAGTATGAAGTTCATTCGTTATGGTTTGTATAATTAATGGCATAACTAATGGGATGCTCATTCCTTGTGTAGGTATAATGAATGAACCATCGCCTATATATACCTCTGTAACTTATCTGTTAATTATCAGTCATTATTATTATTCGGATTTGCCTCGTTACTTTTGCCAAAAAAATTTCTCATTACATACACTGAACACATAGTTAACCTAATCAGTCGTTCACTCAAGCATATTGTAGACTAGATCCGATTGATTCATCCGCCATGGATAATGAAGCTCTATCAAGTGTTCTCAAAAGCCAATGATCAAAGGTTGTTATACAAATATAGGGAGATCATTATCGACTTTGGAAAGGGCTAGCACTGGGGTGTTGGGTGGTGTAAACTGATACGGGGTGGGGTCTGTGCCGGTATTAGGGTTGTTGCTGGGTTGGGGTCGGTTATCACCGAGGAGGTCAAAAGTGTAATTTGTCAAAAGTTTCTTGTTGGGCGGCATTTGATTCTTGTTGGATCAATAGACAATCGATTTTTCGATCAGGGCCATGATAAGGTCTTCACGTGCCGAAGGAGGCATGCAAACAATGTAAAAAAGCACAAAATTGATAGAGACCGATTCAAGATGGTCAATGTCCCGTTAGACCCGTAGAGTGGGTTAGGCTCAAGATGAGAAAGAAGAAGAGAAATTGAAGTTTGAATAATTTTTTGATTATTTTTCTTATTCTTTTTCTTAAACATAGATTTCAATATATAGGAAAAGCAAGACATAAAAATAGAAATAGATAAATAATAAGAAAACATAAATACAATATAATAAGGAAACTACATAATAGATAATTTTAATTAGTATATATTAAATTAATTAATATATTCGGATAATATCAATTCCTCGCTCAAATTGTTCTTGTCCTCAAGGGCGGAAACCGAAAAAGCTTGGTGTGTGCCACGATGACCGCCATTCAAGCCAGACAACTACATATGGGCTAGTCTCAACAGGTCGCCACAACATGCGCCACTTGCATCCCGTGGACGTGTCTTTATCTGGGTCATTTGCGTCTTCCAGATGGAAGGCTACACCTTGGCACACACCAAGCGTTTTTGGTTTCCGTCCTTAAGGACAAGGACAATTTGTATAAGTGAGGAATTGATATGATCCAAATATATTAATTTATTCAATATATACTAATTAAAGTTATCTATTATTTAGTTTCCTTATTACACTATAATTATGTTTCCTTATTATTTATGTTTTTTCTATGTCTTGTTTTTCCAATATATTAATCTTTGTTTAAGAAAAAGAATAAGAAAAATAATCAAAAAATTATTCAAACTTCAATTTCTCTTCTTCTTTCAAGTTCTTGGAGCCTAACCCACTTTACGTTATTAAATTAATTAATTAAACAAAGATTACAATATATAGGAAAAATAAGACATAAAAATAGAAAAAGATAAATAATAAGGATTATAATTATAGTATAATAAGGAAACTAAATAATATATAATTTTAATTAGTATATATTAAATTAAATAATATTTGGATCGTATTATTATGTGGTATGATTATAAGTGGCTGTGAGTAGATAAGAGAGAATGTTATTCGAGAAAGTTAAATCAAAGGTTCTACTGTTCACACCGTACAATTTTTTATAATATTTGTTAAGAATGCAAAACATAATGATAAAGATACAAAATAGTATTATTTAATTGAAACGATGAAAAGAAATATTGTGATTTCTGTTTAATTATATTGTTATGGTAGGGAATGGGCTGGGATGCTCTTAGGATGTAAACCAAACGAGCTTCTAGCGAGATACTTGATATCGGATCAATAAAAAGCTTAAATAAACTAGGTACGAGCCTTAAATAAAGCTCGTTTAGTTATTAAGTTCGAGATTACTTTGTGTATTTTTATGTTTTAACTTTTTAGGACTTTTGTACATTAATTTCACTCTACAGGACAACTCAATCCTAGTTTTGGCTTGATTAAGGTACTTCACATAAGCTTGAGTCGAGCTTAGGCTCTTTTATAGGGTAATGCGTATAAATTATTTGAAAAATAATAAAGAAGCCGAACTGAGTCAAGCTAAAGCTTGAAAACATATAACTCGAAAAGAGCCAGGATCAAGCTCTCGTAAATCACTACGAACCAAGCTCAAGATATTAGAGTTTGTGGTTAGCTTGGTTTTTTCACACCCCTAGCTTTTGAAGTTTTGGTTTGTATTTTAGCAAGTAGAATTTCACTTTATTAGCAAATTTACATTCAATTCACTTTCACTTTGTAGGTAACTATTGATTTACCCATAGCGTTGCACCGGGAAAGTCATTAAAACTAGGGCAACGGTAAAATACAAGCGTTGTCATCGCAAGTTTTGACACAACCAGTCGATGCAAATTCGGTTGGTTTCAGTTATGTGTGTCATTGTACCGGAACTAAAACCAAAATAAAAAAATAATATAATTTGAGGTGGACCAGTGAGGTGGTGTCGACCGGTAAAACTCGGGCTTTAGTAAAACCCGACCGTTGTCAATCCCGGGCGTTGAGGCAGCGAGTCTACGAAAATTCGGTTGGTTTCTTTCATGTTCGTTACAGTACCGGAACTAAAAGACAAAAAAAAATCGGCATTCAGTCGGTTTTTGTTTACGTTTTTTGTAGTATTGGACCTAAAACACAACACACAAAGTCTACTCGAATTTAATCGGTTTCGTCACATTCATTATAGTAACGGAACTAAAACAAAACCAAAAACAAAATTGACATTCGATCGATTTTCGTTACATTTATTACGGACCAAAACTAAAACAAATAAAAGCGAACCAATAAGGTACCGTAAAGTGACCCAATCATAACTTTTTGAAACAAACTCCCTAATAATAATAATAATAATTATTATTATTATTATTATTATTATTATTAGTCTACATCTTCAGATTGCTGAGTAGTTATGAAATATACAGATTATATTTAAAAGCAACTGATTGCTTCTCCTGTGTTTAACAAATATTACATTTTATGCAAATTGTCAAAGTGGGTCATGGGTAGCTCAATATTCCCCTCGTGTTGTATTTTTGTTACAAGTTGTTGCTCAATAATTGAACCCCCCAATTACATGATTGTTGTGCCTGACTTTGTTTCACATATTAATATTGGATATATTCAGTGACCAAACACAGTCAAGACCCATAGATTACACTTTTTTTCCTTTTTTTTGGGTTTTGTTTTCTAATGAATGTCATTTGGCTTGGTGTGGAACCTTAATTCTGAAGACAAGACTCCATGACATCCGATGTTAATATGATTGATGATTCGACACTTCACACTGGTTTGGAAAGAGTTGTGGTTGACAGTAATATGCTAATTGTTCTCTCATAGCGGTATGTTGTAATTTCTTTATCTCACAACACTAATACTCTTAATAACGTACTCATAGCTATTTTTTTTCTTATTGTTTTCATTGCTAAAATAAAAACAGTTACAATAAAATGATATGTAAACGTGTAACAAGTTGTGTCGCAACCCCCTATTGAATTGCAAATCAAATCCTCCTAAAACGAAACTTTGGGTTTTAGGAGTCGAAAAATTACTATTCACGGCCCGCTAAACCCTGGTAAAAAAAGTCACAGCCTTCGGGGCCAGGAAACTGAATGCATCAAAAGCAAATAGGAGAAACATGTGTTGATTCTCTAAACAGACTTTCTCGTGTCGCAACTTTGCCTGATTCCACCTTCAACGCAGCCTGATCCCATCAAACCCATTGCCTTTTAGCCCAACAAGATATGACACTCCTATAAGGTCCACACAAGCGTGTTTACCCTGCCCACTCAAACACAAGAATATTAGCTGGTCGTAGAGTTGACCTCCTTTTATGCGAAACTGTCACAAAGTTCACACGAGGCTCTTTTTTTGCATTTCTCGTTTAAGGGCATCACATAGCACATCCTTAACCAAAGCATATCTGAATTTAAATCCAGGGGACTCTTTGCAATGGAGTGCGTGCTGGCCAAAAGAACCTAAACAAACCATGCGGCAAACTGACAATGCTCATCAACCGGAAACATCGGTATTTAGGAGTTGCTCGGTACTTCAAAGCTAACATATGTTAGCCCAACCTTCAATAGGGATGAAGGTTAAAGATACTGAGCCCAAGGAGCGCGAAGATATTCAAACACCTCTTTTTGGCAAAGGGAAAGATTAAATTGTGATCCAAAACTGCATATGATTGCACTAAATAGGGCGATCGCCAAAACATGTTGGGCTTTAGGGGAGTATCCTTATTATAGAAACCGCGAACATCAATTTCGAGAAGGGACATGTGCAAACGATCCACGGCGCACCCATAATCAGAGTCAAATCCATTAATGCCAAACTCATTAAGAATTTGGTCCTGCAAACTCCATGATTGTGTTCCCAAAACAACAAAAGCAAGTGCACATACATCCTCGGCAGAATATAAACCCAAACCCCAAATCGTTCGGAAGTGATGCCAACCTCCATTGAAGATCCCAACCCCCCCCCCCCTCCTCCCCTTTAAAAAAACCACAATATAATCAAACTTCCCCGAAAGGCCCTTGTCAAAAAAAAAGATACAACTTCCCCTACATACATTGGCTGGCACGTTCTGTGGCCGAACAACAACTTTTCGACTCCCATGCACGAGCGGAGCAAAAGGAGCTCGCATTGAGGGTCACACAGACATGGAACACAACTCATTAGTTTCACAGCATGGGACACCCTTTACACACTTAAACCAATGATAAAACCCGCATCCTGGCTTACAACACCCCCCCAAGGAGTTTCACACCGAACATCGGCCTTCCAATCCCGCTAGGGAACAAACCATCTTGTACCTTAAACCTAATGCATGATAGCCAAAATAATTCTATTTTCTTATCTTTTAATTCAAGGCCTAAATGGGGACCCTTGGCCGTGATAATATCTAGAGCTTTAGCCACCTTCTTAGTGTCCCCGATAATTGTGCCATCACGTACCAATCATGAAAGAGTAGCTGCAACCATCCCTGATGCGGTGAACAAGTGAAAGCGTACCAAAGCAAAAAGGAGAGGCCCCAAAGGATCATATCGTTGAACCCAGTGTGGGGCCCAGTATGATCATCACCAACATATAACTGTTGGTGCATGATGTCAGTAGTTCAGTATCTTGTGTTTTGTATGTGTCTGTAATCGTTTTAGATTGTTTGTTTGGTTTTGAATAGTGATATGTATAAGTTCGCTGGTTGTATTAAGCGAACTTGGGGAATAGCGAAGTTAGACAACTTCGCCTAGTATGTTAGGCGAAGTTGTCAAAATCTATATATACTTCGGCTTAGGTTTGTTTGTAGCAAGTTGGTTTTGGACGACAGAACGTGTGATAGTGATTCTTGATATCACGTGGTGAAGCTTTGCAATATAATCAAGTTTATTAGTATTGTTCCGTGTGTTATACTTTACCGATTCAACGCATAAATAATCTTACACTCGTATCGTATTACTTGGGGATTCCGCACCCTTGTACTACGAGATATTCCTGCGTGATCCGGCTGGGAACCAACAATTGGTATCAGAGCATTTGCTCGTGATTGTGTGGTTCGGGATTATCACACGGGTGTTAAGATCGTTCCGTTCGACTATTCACGGGACGAGTTTACGTTGAAATACCTAGTTTTTGTGTCTTGCCCATCTTCCACCATCAAATATACCCCAAAACTCCTTCGCATACCTCGCAATACACCCAATTAAAACCTGCAAAACCTCGTGTTCATCAAGCGAAGTTGCCGTCAACTTACGTAGGGTTTAAGCGAACTTATAAGGTTTAAGCGAAGTTAATAAGAGGCGAAGTTAGGAAGCAGCGAGGTTGAGTGTTCAGCGAAGTTAAGCTTCAAGCGAAGTTGTAACAACTTCGCTATCTGCTCACTGTTCACAGAAGTATATTTTTTGTAATTTTGAGTCTTGTTTCTTTCAACTATTACTTCAATAAACATCACAGAACTGGTAAAGATGGAGGTTGAAGCCGGTTCAGCAACTAAAGCTCCAAAACTGCTTAAGGGTACCGATTTCGTTGCATGGAAAGATCGGTTTGAACAGTATGTGAAGTATCAAGATGCTAAGATGTGGGTTTGCATTCAAGACGGTTACATTCCACCAACGTCCTTGTTTGAAGGTCGTGAACAGATTAAAAAGTACAGTAAGATGGAAGAGGATGAAAAAAAAATGTATGAGGCAGAGAGTAAAGCGCATGCAGCCATAACAATGGCACTTCCACAAGAGATTCTCCATACTTTCAAAAAATACAAAACTGCTAGAGAACTATGGGAAGCGCTAGAAAATAGATATGAAGGTAATGTTGGGATACGTACATCCAAGACAAAGCTGCTAAAGACTCAATTCTCCGTATTCAAGTATCTGAAAAACGAATCACTTGATGATATTATCACAAGATATTATCATTTGATGACCAAACTAAATAATTACTCCATTGAATACAAGGAAGATGAGGTAGTAGAGAAACTTCTTGATGCTCTCCCACCGAAATGGGAAATGTACACTGTTCTGATGAGAGAAGATAAAGACTTTGCCAAGATTGATTTGGAAACAGTGGTCAATAAGTTACGAAATTTTGAACTTAACATGGTTCGTAAGGAGACACCAACTGATCAGGTTCAGGATCCGGGAATGTATGGTGCAAAAGTCACTCCAAGCTCAAGTTCAAAATCAGATTCCTCTGCCTACTACTCAAAGGGAGAATCAAACTCAACTCAAGATGGTCATGTGATTCTCAATATGGATGGTGACGTATGTTTCGTAGCTGGAGGTAGTAATCCTTCAAAACCTCAAGCCACAGCTGGAAATTTCTCATCAAATGTTCCAAGCTATAACTACTCACAGATGCCCATGAGTGTTAGATCAACTGAACAGCAGTTTGCTCTCTATGCATCCTTCATTGCATCTTATGAGAACTACATCAAAGGTAAAATAGTCGACCCTGCAACTTTGGATGAAGACTATGATCAGATTGATGCTGATGATTTGGAAGAGATGGACCTGCAGTGGCAGATGGCTATGATAGTAAGAAGGGTAAAGAGATTCATGAAGAAAACAGGTAGAAAGTTCGTTGGAGAAAGATCAGGGTTTGATAAATCAAAGGTTCGATGTTACAACTGTCAACAAAATGGTCACTTTGCTAAGGAATGTACAAATGAGAGAGTCGAACGAAGTCAGACCATGCCTGCACAACAGAATGGGGGTGGTAGTGAAAATAAGGCTATGGTATCTCAACAGAACGGTCGATACAACTGGAATATAAAACTTGAGGAGATGTTCGAACAGGCAAATCTGGTAAACATTGAAACTGGAGGAAGAAGTGAGACGGAGACGGGAGAAAATCAAGAATATATGGCAGAAGGGAATGATCAGCTCTTTGAGGTAAGTTCTGAACTTCACTGTGAACAATGTGAAAACCTGTCTGAACAATTGAAAACATTAACTGATCAGTTTGTTAGTTTGGACACACAATTTAAAACCTTAAAAGAAGATCATCACTATACTAAAACTAGATAAAACAGTTACTCGGTGAAAATAAAAGCTAGTGAAAAGGATATCAGAAGTCTTAAAGCCACTCTAGCTGAAAAAATACAAGTAATTGATCTCGGTTATGAAGTTTTAGAAGAAAAGACCAAACTAATTGCTGAAAGAGATAAACAGATAGCTGATTACCAGGTAAAAGTGGTGGAACTGAATAGAAAAATTGAACAATTTAGAAATTCTTCTAATATGTTAGATCACATAGTCAGTGTTCAACGTTCCCCGATTAACAAAGGGGGAATTGGATTCTCTGAAGTTCCACCACCATACAACAATAACTATACTTATGATTCTAGTGATCAGCAATCTGCGAATGTTGAGATTAGTCAGACAGTTCCAATCAAAGTTTCTACTAAAGAAACTGAAGTTAATAAGAGCAAAACGAGTAAGTCAAGTTCTAATGTTGAGATTTCTGTCCCAAGCTCTGTCTCATCAAATTCGGACAAGTCATCCGAATTGGGGGAGATAAAAGAAGAGGTTGTGTTACTAAAACGTGGGGAGGAATATAAGCCCGATGAAAAGAAATCTTCCCTAAATCCATTCGTCCAACCATACATTAGACAAACGGGTAGTAACGCAACCTCGACATCTGCAACAATTGTTGAGACGAAAGTTCAAAACAGAAGTTGTTTTAGATGCAACAGAGTAGGACATGTGGTTGCTGAGTGTCCTCTGAAATAGAGAAAATCTAGAAACACGAGGCCTCCTAAAACTGAGAATAAAACGAATACTAAGTATGATGCAGGTAAGAACGTGAACACACAAAATTTCAATCATTGGACTAATTTAAGATTTCAAAGAAATCAGTCTCGTTTTTTCCCAGTAAATTACCAGACCAACTGTTATAATTCTGCTAATTCACGAAGGTTTGGATGGCCTCATAGCCAGTCTTCTAGAAGTTTTCCGTTCAGAAGTCATAGAGACTATTCTCAAACTGACTTTGGGCAACAAAGGTATTGGATGACGGATAACAGGTTTACTCAACCCAAGACCAGAAGGTCTTGGGTCCCCAGATTTTAATCTATTTCTTTAATTATGCAGGAACAGTCAAACAGGGCTGTAAACAATATGTGGGTTGTTGACAGTGGCTGTTCCCGGCACATGACTGGTAACAAGAAATTGTTACGTGACTGGAAATCTGTTCAAGGAGGAAGGGTTAGTTTTGCTGGAGAGAGTGGAGGAAGAATCAGTGGTATTGGAACTGTGACGAATGGAAGAATGAAGTTAGAGAAGGTGAATTTTGTGGAAGAGTTGAAGCATAACTTGTTGAGTGTATCTCAGATTTGTGACAAAGAATACACGGTGCATTTTACTAAAAATGAGGCAATCGTTCTTTATCCTGGGTTCAAGATACCAGAGGCCTAGATTGTGATGAGAGCTCCAAGAGAAAAGAACACGTATGTAATGGATATGAGGTCAACTGAGATGACAACAGAAGAGTCATGTCTTCTGTCAAAGGCAACTGAGTTTGAGTCAGAGTTATGGCATCGAAGAATGGGACATATACATATTCGCAAAATGAATTACATTGTCAAGAATGAGATGGTACTTGGAGTTCCCTTGAAGAATTTTAACTCTGAAGATCAATGCTTGTCGTGTAAAAAAGGAAAGAAACACAAAAAGCCTCATCACTCCAAGAAGGTTAACTCAATTGTCAGCACCCTAGACCTACTGCACATGGATCTCTTTGGTCCTGTGAATGTAAAGAGTCTAGGTGGAACGTCATACTGCTTGGTTGTAACCGATGATTACTCTCGATACTCTTGGGTATACTTTCTGAAGGCAAAAGATGAGACAATTCAGTTGGTGATTAACTTGATTACCTAGGTTGAAAATACTGGGGGGAGAAAGGTTAAGTACATCAGGAGTGATAATGGTACAGAGTTCAAGAACTATCAGATAGAGATGTTCTGCTTACAGAAACGGATAGAACATCAGTACAGCGCCCCGTATACTCCGCAACAAAATGGAGTAGCTGAGAGGAAGAATAGAACGCTAATCGAAGGAGCCAGAACCATGCTGGCAGATGCTAAACTTCCCGTGGTGTTCTGGGCTGAGGCTGTTGCCACAGCCTGTTATATCCTTAATCGTGTTTTAACTGTTAAAAGATTAAATAAAATTTGCTATGAACTTATGCATGGTAGAAAGCCAAACTTGAATGGTCTCGAACCTTTCGGGTTCCCATGTTCGATATTAAAGACTAACTCTAAATTTGGTGAGAAAGCCGACGAAGGTATCTTAGTCGGATATGTTGTTGGGACTCCCAACAGAAGAGTCTTTAATTTATCGAACAGCAAGGTTGAGGTGGTCTGTAACACTGACATTACGAGTTACAAATCACCAAGGCCTAGCATGGGACCTGATGAAGCTTTCGACTATGATAAACTATTCAAATCTTTTAATGTGCCTTACTTGGATTTTGCAGAAGTTGATGAGAAAATTGCTTCACAGATTCTGTATGACGAGGAGGAAAATATTGTGCAACGTCCGCAATACGATAAAAGTCAACCAACCTTGTTAAGTGCTGTTGATACTCCTGCTGTCTCTACTGAAGAAGAATTCTACAATCCATTTCACACTCAACATCAATCACACACTGATGAACTCCTTTCAAATTTAGAAAACAATCTGGAACTTGGTCCGGTTCAGACTACTGAAATTCACAAAAATCACCCTTTGGAGAACGTGATAGGTAATCTGTCTGATGGTGTTCGAACAAGAAGAATTTTGGATGAACACACATGTGTTTACGCAAGTATTAAAGACACGGGTATCATAAATGAATGCTTATACACCTGCTTCATCAGCCAGATTGAACCAAACAATTATCAAATGGCTCTAAAGAATAGCTCGTGGGTCGAAGCCATGCAAGAAGAATTAGCACAGTTTGAGAAGATAGAAGTATGAAAATTAGTTGAAAAACCACATAACGTAAACGCTATCGGTACAAAGTGGGTTTTTAAATGCAAGAGAGATGATAAAGGGATAATCATACGGAACAAGGCAAGATTGGTAGTAAAAGGGTTTAATCAGCAAGAAGGAATCGATTACAACGAAGAGGTTGCTCATGTGGCAAGATTGGAGGCAATTCGACTATTTCTGGCATTTGCTGCACACAAATAGATGAAAGTATTCCAGTTAGATGTGAAAAGTGTCTTTTTTAATGGTAAAGTCGATGAGGTGGTGTATGTTGAACAACCTCCGGGTTTCCCTGACCCAGATTTTCCTGATCATGTGTACAAACTGAGTAAAGCTTTATATGGGTTACATCAGGCACCTCGTGCCTGGTACGCAACATTGTCAGACTACTTGCTAGAAAATGGGTTTGAAAGAAGAAAGATTGATAGTACGTTGTTTGTCAGGAGAAAAGGGGGAGAGTTTCTTCTCGTTCAAGTCTATGTGGACGACATCATTTTTGCTGCATCAAAAGTCACCATGTGTCAGGAATTTGAAGCAGTCATGAAAAAGAGGTTTGAAATGAGCGCCATGGGAGAATTAACTTTCTTTTTGGGATTGCAGGTAGATCAGAAGAAAGATGGGATGTTTATTCATTAAATGAAATATGTCCATGATGTGCTCAAACGCTTCAAGATGGACGATAGCACCCCATTTGACACTCCAATTTGCGTCAACCACAAACTGGGTGTTGATTCTGACAGTGATGAAGATGTTGATCCCACTCAATATCGAGCAATCATAGGTTCCTTAATGTACCTAACCACATCTAGACCTGACATAATGTTTGCAGTTTGTCTTTGTGCTCGTTTTCAGGCAAGCCCGAAGGAATCTCACATGAAGGGAGTGAAGAGAATCTTGCGTTATCTCAAAGGGAAGCCAAAGTTGGGACTATGGTACATGAAAGGGGGAGAACTGGATTTGGTAGCTTACACAGATTCTTACTATGGAGGTTGCAATCAGAACAGGAAGTCCACAACCGGTGGATGTCAATTTCTCGGAGGAAGATTGGTGTCGTGGCAGTGCAAGAAACAGACCTCAGTAGCCATTTCCACCTGTGAAGCAGAGTACATGGCAGGATCAAACTGCTGCTCCCAGGTTCTATGGATACAACAACAATTGCGCGATTATGGTCTGAATTTCACTCAAACTCCTATTTGCATTGATAACACTGCTGCAATCTCAGTAACTAACAATCCCGTAAAACACAGTAAAACTAAACATATTGACATTCGTCATCATTTTATACGGGATTGTGTTGAGAAGAAATTAATTGTGCTTGAAAAGGTTGATTCTTGGATAATTTTGCCGATCTTTTTACTAAAGCGTTTGACCGATTCCGTTTTCAAAATCTTGTTGAGCTTAATGGGATGATCAATCCCGAGTAACCTTGTTTTCCGTTCTATTTAAAAAAAAAACCATCACTATCGCTTAAAATTATGTCGGTTGCTTAAGTTTGAAGAACATATCTTCGGATATGTTTGGTCCTTACTTCTACTTGTAGATTATGAGGATAACCATTAACTAGATGACTGAAAGTGATCGGGGCGGTTTATGATGGGTTTTTATTCTTTCGCTGAAACATAGTCGTTCATACTGAGTTAGAATGACACATACTCGTATGTGGTCGGTCCAGCTGATCCATTGGATCTTCAGGATAGCCGTTTACCTGAAGACTTTGACTTGATCGGGGCGATAGAATTTAAATTTTTTTTTAGGGAGATGATATAATTTTTCAAGTCTATAACTTCGTAAGAAGTTTCAATACGATGTTTAAAAGAAAATTGATCCAACCTTGGAAAGTGATAGAAAAACTGATTCTGTGTGCTTAACTGGTGAAGTTATTAAGCCTAACAGACTCTAGAACAGTCACTGTATGTTATGGTAGCTTTCTATGGTGCGTAAAAGTAGAAGTGATACAAACTAAATCTCCTCGATGTAATGTGGAGAATCATTCTGAGTTGTGCTTGTCTCCATATACATCTTTCCGAATTATAGGCAGAAAAGTGATTAACCAGTCATACACGAGCCCGTGAGTGTTCTGATTCCCACGAAGAGAGTGTCAAGTACCTGCAGTGATCCAGAATCGGGACTTGCAGTTGTCTACAATTTGAAGTTGTATTAATGTCTTTATTTGTAAAAAAAAAAAAACGTGTATATTGTTAAGCCTTCTGAAACTTATGTTGTTTCAAATATCAAGAAAGGGGCAAGAAAGAATATTTCAAGCATAAGAAAGAACGGGAAGACGATTCTAAAGATAGATGTGTGCACATTGTTTAATCAGACACTACGGGTCGAAGTCAACTCGGGGTGACTTGGGGAAAGCCAAATACACCTTGAGAATAGATACGAGGCATCACAATCTCTCATGTGATATCCATCTAAATTTTGAGCTCAATTGAAACTAATCTGTATCACAGAAGCGATGAAAACCATACTAAGTTTTATACCTGCCTACAACCTGCTTCTTTATGTCATAATACCGCTGAACATGAATCTGAGTGACAGCCACTTAATCAGTATGAATTCGGTTCGGATCTTTATAAAACATGCAAGTTCTCGTCATGACTGAAATTTGATCCCGTTTAATTAATTATCTTTACTTTGTTTTATGTTTTATACCTTGGTACGTTTTAATAAACACTTGGTTACTAGTTTTGATCCCTTTTTCTTTAATTTCACTTAAGGCGAAGTTTTTTTTTAAGCGAAGTTGGATCTGGCGAAGGTATAAATATAGAGAAGTTAACCAACTGTTTGACTTAGGCGAAGTTAACCAGCTGTTTGACTTAGGCGAAGTTAACCAGCTGTTTGACTTAGGCGAAGTTAACCATAACTTCGCCCCTGTATTTTCAAAACTATATAAAGGTGAAACGGTGGTCAACTTGGTCAAATAATTTCAAAACTTTTAACCCTCGGCGAACTTATAACCACGAACTTATAACCCTTGGCGAACTTATACCCACGAATTAACCCTCATTCAAATCTGTTTCTTGTCCGTGATTAAGGTGCGCAGGATCCAAGAGACCCGTAATTCATTCTATATAGTGATAATCGGTGTCACGATGATTCGTTTTGTGGTCATCCTCAAATCGGCAAAACTAAACCACAAATGGGTCACCGTGATACGCCGATTACGAGGCGAAGTTAGGGTTTAGGCGAAGTTGTACTCAACTTCGCCATATGACTAACTTCGCCTGCACATGAAAATATTACACAGTGTTCTGATCTGTTTACTAAGGCGAGGTTGGGCTCTTGCGAAGTTAACCATAAAAGATATCATAACTTCGCTCATGGTAATTGGCGAAGTTATGATCTGCTACGTCAATGTTCTAACTTTGACCGTTTGTTGTGCAGATATTGCTGCTGTGGCAGGGGCTGGTGGTGCTGGTGGTGATGAAGGTGGTCACAACAACCGACAGTTCTTTCCGGGTCACAACATATATATCACTTTGGATCCGGATGCTAGTGGTATAGACGACTATCGTGAGATCATTTCATTCCTCGTTCGCTCACGTATTTTTCATGCCATCACGACTACTCTCCCCATTTCACTACCAAATATCGAAGACTTTTGGCGAATGGTTGAATATGACTGTAGAGTTGATCCTCCGGTTATGCGCGCTACAGTGAACAATCAGGTGGTACAGTTCTCGGCAGATCAAATAAAGGTTGCTTTACAGTTCGGGGTTGAAACTACAAATGATCCCACAGACTTTCCGGCTACATTCAGAGATGGTGCGTTTCTGCGCATGGGTTATTCGGATCAGTGGCGTTTTCTGATGCACGTGATGATAGTGTGCATGTCTGGTCGTAAAGCTGGTACAGACGGTATGGGGGCAACGATGCAATCTGCAATGACTGCCCTGACCTACAACAAGCCCTACAGCTTTAGTCAGATGGTGTTTTATGAGATTGATCGTCAGAGACGCGCGGTCGCTAGGGGTTTTTGATGTATCCGAGATTCCTACAGATGATTCTGAATCACGTAGCTCCTACGCTGCCTCAATGACGTCCTATCCGTTATGTTGAAAGTGTGAGTAAGAGGATTTTTGCGCAATGCAGGTCATCAAATGCTCGTAGCAAACCAGAACTTCGTCCGTGGCACACTGCATTGTTTGGTTATTTGGTGAATCCTGCTTATGTTGCACCTCCAGGAGATGAATTTCTTGATCCAGCACCGCAACAGGCTGATGTTCCTCAACCACCTCCTGTGGTTCAACAACCACCTATGGTACAACAAGCACCGACTGCTGATCCGGTTGTAGCTCCGGAAGAACAGGTTGACCTTGAAGTCGCCTTTGGTGGGAAAGGGCTCTTTGACATGGAACGAATTGTTCCAGCTGCCGAGGTTCAAGCCTCAGTAGCTGAGGCGTCTGGTGTGAATGTTTCTATGGTCGCTACACATGTGGCAGATTCTGAGAGAACCGACTCTGACTCCTCCACTGACAATATCGTTGAAGCACAACAGATTCTAGCCAGACAAGAAAGAATACATGGCAAGAGAAAGAAAGACTCGGATGACAGTGAATCTGACTATGAGGAGGAGTTAGACAAGTTGGTATGAAGATCGAAGAAGGCCAGGGCTGGTGAAAGTTCAGGGGTTGGTGAAAGCTCAAGGGTGGTTCGTTTCTCTCCACCCTCGTTATCTGGTATGACTATGATTCCTGCTTCTATGACTGTAACAGTACCGATTACCTCAAGTGTTCCCGTGTTGACCACATCGTCATCCTTTGGTGTTCCTCCGACCACGTTTCAATTTACAGCACCGGAGATAGTCTCCTTGCCACCTCTTACTGTCACTCCATCGGAGGTTGTTGCAAGATTTGTTGAGTCAACGTTGGTTGCTACTGCGGGGATGCCTGTTTCAATACCACCCGCGGTTACTTTTCAGACTACTTCTGATATCCAGTTAGTTTGGGCATTCCTCCACCGTATGCTCAAGACATTTCTCACATAAGGTTTGATTTTGATGCTACTTTATCAGATTCTGAGAGGATAGCAGCTCTTGAACGGGTGGTTGCTGAACAATCAAGAATTAATCTCATCCAAACTCATGCCATCCAGAGACTTGTGGCAGAGAATCAGTTACAGTCGTCCCTCCTTGTTGAACACGGTAAATTATTTGATGCCCTTAAAGAGTTCTTAGCATCTCAGGGGGAGACGAGCTGCAAGGGCGACGAGTTGAGAACCAAGAAGAGACATGATAGAGACGATGATCCCAATGCATCGAAAGGTGCAGGTGGTGAGTTGCCAAGAACTGAACAAACTCTTGGGACTTCCACATCTCAGGGGGAGTCAACTTGTACATCAGGTGGATCAGTTGGAGAGAATGTCGTTGTTGATGATGAGGAAATGTTGGGTGATGATGATGATCTAACAGATGATGTGTTAACTATTGATGAGATTGAAATGATAGGAGAACAGATTGTGATTGATAGTGAGATAGAAGAAGGTGAGATTTTGGATGATAGTGTAGAACATGATATTCCAGACGTTGACAATGTGAATGTGAGTCAAGAGATGGATGTGTTAGATGATTCTGAGTGGGAAGAACAGCCATGATGGAAAGAAGGCTGTGCTCAGTGGTTTGTCAAGACAAGGAAGCCAGCGGTTCCAACATTGTTTAAGAAGAGCTACAACATTAAGGGATACGCTGAGTCAAAGAAAGGTATCATTTGCTGGTTGTACGATGAAGAGATAAAGTTGTTTGTGATAAAACATTATGATGGGATTCAATACTTTAAGAAGGCTTTGAGATCGCTCAACACCTTGCCTGAGTGTGAGGTGAAAGATTTAGCTCGTTTGAGATTGATTAATAGGAGTGATGATGATATTGCAAGAATAATTGGAAAGATAGTAGGGAAGGAAGCTATTAAGGAGAAAAAATTTGAGCTTCTAAAGCCTCAGAAAGGAAGGTTGGTTGAAGATAAGGATCGGGGAATGAGGGCTGATGGCAAGCCTTGTATGGTAATGAAGTATAAGCCGATTCGGTGTTTGAAAGAAGTGCCGATGAAGATGATGCCCAAGGATGTCTTAAAGAGTCTCAAGTGGTGGTACGTTGATAGTCAGACAGCTGAAGCTGTTATGGAAGATGAGGACGAACAGGAGATTCTAAGAGTGTATGATCCCATGCACTTGGTAAATTTGTCTCAAGCTGATTTGCAGGTACTAAACGATAAGAAGATATTCTACATTCCTGCGTGGAAAGATGAAGCCAAGAAGTACCAGAGGGTGGTCTCTGTCTATGTAAGACAGGGCGTTCATGCTTGAATACGGGTGGCACGAGATTTTTGCGATTACTAGACACCGGAATGAAGATAGAGATATGAAGCTACTGCCAATGGGGAGTCTGTTGGTGCATAATGTCAGTAGTTCAGTATCTTGTGTTTTATATGTGTCTGTAATCGTTTTAGATTGTTTGTTTGGTTTTGAATAGTGATATGTATAAGTTCGCTGGTTGTATTAAGCGAACTTGGGGAATAGCGAAGTTAGACAACTTCGCCTAGTATGTTAGGCGAAGTTGTCAAAATCTATATATACTTCGGCTTAGGTTTGTTTGTAGTGAGTTGGTTTTGGACGGCAGAACGTGTGATAGTGATTCTTGATATCACGTGGTGAAGCTTTGCAATTCAACGCATAATTAAGCTTACACTCGTATCATATTACTTGGGGATTCCTGTGTGATCCGGCTGGGAACCAACAATAACCTAGCTCACTGCTCATATAAATAGTCCACCCATAGAAAAATGTTCGGGCATCGGCTCCGAACCTCATGCGAGATGGCAGTTCTATCCACTAAGTTGACCCATCACGAGGAAATTCATATAACAACCTTTTCGCTCTATAAAGCACAACCTTTGCCCCCTAGGGATTCCTTCTCCATATTGAAAGTCACAAAGATATTTACCCTTCTCCTTCCCAATACCCCTTTTAGCCAGCTTAGAAACAAGCCTCCTCCATATGGTACCTACTGCAATAGGTATAACCCCATTATATATTTTAACCAATGGCGTAAGGGCGGGGGGGGGAACACAAAAAGCTCAGCCAAGACCTTAGGGTTGGACAAACATTGTTTAACATTTGTGCGCAATGCGTGGGTATAAGGCCCGATGACAAATTCATCATGACAGGGAGACACAACCAAGGGTTGGAAAAAGATGATATAATAAGCTCAGTGAAACCATTTCCATCACCCCAAGCTGCCAACGACCATTGAATACTATGACGTTGAAGAGACTTCCTATTACTAGACATGTGCTCCTTACGGTTAGAATGCCAAAAAACCCGCAATGTGCAACGTGGTAACATCAAAAGTCTCACCTACACCTCAATAGATTCTGGAATAGCCACCACCTTAACCGGAGCAACAACTAAGGCTTGGGCAAATGTCATATGACTGTAATAATTTCCAAAATATGTATGTTTAATCCGACCCGTTTGTTATGGAATAAAAACTCGGTCGCTTTGTATTTATGATTATTATTGTACTTTGTTCTAGTTTGTCATTTGTAAAAGCATAATAAAAGATGTGGTTTGTTCGTTATGTTTGTTACCTAGTTAAATAAATTTACTATCTATGGTTGTTAAAACTTTAAACCTTAAAGGACCAAAGTGCAATAAAGACAAAAAATTGTATCTATACCATCGATTACATACCACCACCACCACTACTACTACTAACTACCACTACAACGACCGCCACCGCCGCCACCGGCGCCGCCACCGCCACTGTTGCTACTACTACTATTGAACAATTAAACTCGTAATGAGTTACAAATCAGTTGGAGATCCTCGAATTGAAGCATATAGTATTTTTGTTATTCCAAATCGGTTCGTATAATATAATGATTAACTAAACTTAACCCTTTAAATTAAAAGTTGGATTCAGTTTGAGTTAATACACTCCTATATGTATAAATCGAACCAAAATCTGACTATAATCACTTTCGTCCATCTATTGCGAGCATAGTCACACGGTTTATCGAACCAAATCACCTTGTGTAACACGATTTGATTTTTTGAACTCAATGCCAAGCCCTAATAACATGTTTATCATCAATCTGAATCTAATCTAGGTAATTGTTATGGGGCTTTTGCTAGAAATCAGGTAAAAAACAATAACCCTATGTCAATTTTGATTGACAATGTGTTAATCGAATCAATTTCAAACTGAATGATCTCTGGGTTCTTAGATTTGGGGGATGTCTATTTATGACGTACTTTAACTGTTTTAAAACTTATGACTCAAGCAGATATAAAGGGAAAATTTCTAAATTGACCCTTTTTAAGAGAGAGAAAATCAAAATAACCCAATTTTTTCTTAAAATCCGGAAATAATCATTCAAATCTCGTCTAGGGCGCCACATTGGGAATCGATCCGACGAGTTTCAAAATGATTTGAATCCCGTCAGCTCCGTTTGAATTTTAAGTAATCTCGTCTGCTTCGTCTATTTTTCGAGAAATTATTTTTCTCATTTTCGTTAACATCTCTCTCTCTCTCTCTCTCTCTTCTCACCTTTCTCTTCCCATTTTCTTTCCATCAATCATCTTCCCCAGCTTCCTTAAAAATAACCTCCAACTATGTAAACCAGATTAGGCTCCGGTGACATTTGAACCGTTTTCAACGAGCATAAATCGAAATCAATAGACGGACTTATCGGGCTTTGATTTGTGCTCGCCGGAAACGGTTCAAACGTCACCCGAGTCCAAACCGGTTTACATGGTTGGAGGTTTTCGAAGAAAGATTAAAAAGATGATGAAGATGATGGAGAGAAAAAGGGAAGAGAGAATTGAGAAGAGAGAAAAATATAGTGTTAAAAAGAGGACAAAAAAAATTCCCAAAAAATGGACGAAGTAGACGGAATTTTCTAGAATTTGGCAAGGTAAGACGAGATACTTCAAATTTGGACGGAGCCAACAAGATTTTAATCATATTGAATCTCGTCGTATCGATTCCCAATGTGGCGTTCTAGACGAGATTTGAAAGGTTATTTCCGGATCTTAAGAAAAAATTGGGTTATTCTGATTTTCTCTCTCTAAAAAACGGCCAGTTTAGGAATTTTCCCCGATGTAAATGTTGGATCATTCGGTAAGTTTACGTATCTGTGTGTGAGAGTATGAACCTGGTTTTGAATCTGGTTTGCCCCATACCTTTTTATTTTCTTTTTGTTATAAAAGTGTCAGTAAGACACATACATGTGATGGATGCCAATTTTTCAATACCAATTACATGTCCATGTCCCCTAAATAGTAATCCCTTTTTGTGTGTGTGTATATATATATATATATATATATATATATACACCTCATGTAACCTAAGGAGATACACCATCAAAAGTTACTGAATCATATATTTTCTTATTCTCTTGTTTTGTTATCTTCAAGTTCTCATAACACACTAATAATCTTGTTATAACTAAGGTTAATATTATAACAGTTTTATGCTTTTTTGTTTTTTATAATTTTTCTTCTTAGTTTTTACTTTTTTATTTCTTTATTCATTTTTAATATAAAACCCATGATTTTAAGCTACTAGTCTTTGGAACGTAAAATAAACTGAACTTTAACTCGTAAATACTTAAATAAATCTTTTAATTTTTTTAAGATCTTATAATTATAAAACCAAATAAATAATTGTTTTACAACATCATTAAACCGAACTATTGACAACTATAATCATAACTAATAAAAATATGGTTACATTCGTTTAAATGATTTGACCACAAATCTACCAAAATCCTATAGAATTCTTATCCGTTATATTCGTTTAATCAGAGATATATACTCTCATTCTTACACACTCTAGGATAAAACGTTGTTATTTTCTCGCTTTTCTCGATCGACATGTTATGCGCATTATCAAACTGCCTGCTTTTACCCATGTGAGTAAATCATACCCGTTTTTACTTTTACAATATTTTGGGGTTTATCATTTACTCTAACGATCAAACTTGTTTACAATCAATCAAACTTTCAAATCATACTTGTTACATGTTAATCTATGCATGTGTTGCTTTTGTTCTTTATTTATGTGGTATTCACTCAGTCAATCAAACAATCTAAGTGTGTATCATTAACATAACAAGCCATTGGTAACGATGATAAATCTATATGGGTGGCTCCCATTCGAATTTGACCGGTTTTGGTGTTTGGACGATCCAAACCGACAACTAGCATAACCTTCAGGTTGTGGAATCACGTCAAAAGTTTGATCAAACGTGTTAGTCAATCATATTCAATCATACATGCTTAGCTTTACATTTAATATATTGAATTGCATTTTCAACATACATACATACATACATACATACATACATACATACATACATACATACATACATATATATATATATATATTGTTATAAAAGTGTCGTTAAGACATATACATGTGATGGATGCCAATTATTCAATACCAATTATATGTCCATGTCCCCTAAACAGTAATCCCTTTTTGTATACATATATCTACCTCATGTAACCTAAGGAGATACACCGTCAAAAGTTACTGAATCATATATTTTCTTATTTTCTTGTTTTGTTATCTTCAAGTTCTCATATCACACTAATAATCTTGTTATAGTTAGGGTTAATATTATAACACGTTATCAGCACGAAGCTCTAAATCAAGAAGGTATATCCACCGCAAAAGATATTCATCTTAAAACAAGGTAAATACTTTATTAATCAATAGAATTCAATAATATACATTGAGAAGATAAGTACTCTATAAAACATAAATGACACCTTATTATGGACATTTGACGATTATGTGACTACTAACAATCTAACTTTTATTTATGCATCTAACATTTAATTATGCAACTAACTTTTCCTGTTATGTTATCTAACTTCTGACTAACATTTATATTTCTGTCTAGTAACTTTTATATTTATGTTAACTAACATTTAATTATACTTACTAACATTTATTTATGCATACTAACATTCTTAATTCTATGTATTATCTAATAATTTTTTATCTCATTTATTCTTCTACATTAATACACACACACACACATACAAACGGTAATATTGCCGTTGTAAAACGGTTATAAATTTTCACTATAAAAACCAATTATCATCTCCATTTCATTTATAACAAACATTCTTCTTATTAAATTTATCCAAGATAAAGCTTTCAAAATGATTCACCCGGTTTTGCTATTGGTCACTATAATGCTTATACTACTTCTCATTATAATTATTAATCTCCCATATGAAGATTTCGGCATTTTCTTTTTCTTTTATATGTTTATAGCTCTACCAATGTATTGTATCTCATTGTTGATTGATATATATGGATTCTAATATTTATCTTATTATTTGCTCTATTATGTTTAGCAACAAAATGTTAAATATATCAAAACTTGAATTCCCTGCACTCAACATTTCTGGAGAAAACTATATGTCTTGGACAATAAATGTCAAAAGACATTTGAAATCAATGGATGTGTTAGAAATAATCCAAGAAGACAATGATTGCTCTGACCAGGATAATTCAAGAGCTGATGTTTTCATCCATAAACATATTGATGAATTACTACAGCATGAGTATTTTAATTGTGATAACCCATATATGATATGGGAAGATTTGAAAAATAGATTTGGTCATCTAAGGGAAGTTTTACTTCCTACTTCTAGAGATGAATGGAACAGTTTTAGGTTCCAAGATTTTAAGAGGGTAAATGATTACACCTCTGCTTTATACAAAATTTGCTCAAAGCTAGAATTTTGTGGGTATCCCAAAACAGAGGAAGAAAAGTTAGAGAAAACTTTCTCCGCGTTTCATGCATCAAATATAAACTTGCAAACACATTATCGTTTGCATAATTTTAAGAGATACTCTGATCTAAATGCATTACTCCTTGTAGCAGAAAAACATAATGAATTATTGATGAAAAATCATCAATCTCGTCCCACGGGTTCATTAGCAATACTAGAAGCAAATGTTGCTCACAAAAATTCTCATAAAAGTTCTGGTCATAAATGGGAACAAAGTCGTGAACGAGGCCGTGGACGTGGCCGTGGTCATTTTGACAAAAGGAATTTTAATGATCGTAACCATTCATTTAAATGGAACATTAATTCTTACGGTCGTGGTCGTAGCCAGAGAGGAAACAATTACCATGTTCCACAATATAACAATTCCAACCAACACAACCAATGGAATGAAGCTGGTAGGTCCCAAAACAATGGCACTTACTATTTTAGATGTGGAAGTACAAACCACTAGGAAAAGGCTTGTCGCACAGCTCCATATCTGTGTGAACTATACCAAGCCTCCCTCAAAGGAAAAGAGAAAGAAGTGAACCATGTTGATAACTTTAATAATATCAATGTTGAGCTGAGCGTTGAAGACTTTGGGGTGGAACTCTGAAACAAAATTGCTTGACGACTATAATTATATGCAATAATTAATTGTGTTTCTCATTATCTTTAATTATGTTGTTCCTTTCATGCACTGCTTGATTTCCAATTAAATAAAGTTCTTATTCAAATATCATATGTCTTCGTTATACACTTATTATTTTTCTTAATATTTTTCAAGATTTAAAATAAAAATCACTGGAGCACAAGATCAAACAAATGATGAAGATATATGTATAGTAGATAGTGGAGCCACGCATACTATAATTAAATCTAAAAAATATTTTTATAAACTGAAACCAACAAAAGGGATCATCAATACAATATCAGGTCCTACAAACTTGATAGAAGGAGTGGGAAAAGCTAATTTAGCATTACCAAATGGTACAAAGCTCAAAATAGAAAATGCTTTATTTTCCCCAAAATCAACAAGAAATTTGTTGAGTTTCAAAAATATATATCATAATGGGTATGATACTCAGTCAAGGACTGTTAGTAATGAAAAATATTTGCATATCATAAGCAAAGATCAGATATTGGAAAAATTGCCAATGCTCCATTCTGGTTTGCATTATACATATATAAATGTGCCTCAAGCACGTATGGCAGTCAAAGAAAATTGTTGCGATTCTGTTATCATAAACTTATGGCATGACAGATTAGGCCATCCAAGATCCACAATTATGAAAAGGATCATTGAAAATACACGTGGGTATCCATTGAAAGGTTAAAAGATCCACAAAATAGATAAAATGTCTCAATGTACATCTTGTTCTCTTGGCAAATTAATTACAAGGCCTTCGCCATTAAAAGTCGATAAAAAAACACCAATGTTTCTTAAAAGAATTCAATGTGACATATGTGGACCAATTCATCCACCATGTGGACCATTTAGATACTTCATGGTCTTAATAGACGCATCCAGCAGATGGTCTAATATCTCTTTATTATCGACTCGTAATTTTGCTTTTGCAAAATTTCTTGCTCAAATTATCAAATTACGTGCACATTTTCCTGATTATACCATTAAACGAGTAAGGCTTGATAATGCGGGAGAATTTACATCACATGCTTTTGATGATTATTGCATGTCTGTGGGGATTGTTGTAGAACACCCTATTGCTCATGTACACACACAAAATGTCTTAGCCGAGTCGTTGATCAAATGCCTACAACTACTAGCTAGACCATTAATAATGAGGATAAAACTCCCTGTTTCTATTTGTGGTCATGCAATTATGCATGCTGGATCATTAATCCGTGTGAGAC
This sequence comes from Bidens hawaiensis, assembly GCF_021521415.1. Classification (NCBI taxonomy): domain Eukaryota; kingdom Viridiplantae; phylum Streptophyta; class Magnoliopsida; order Asterales; family Asteraceae; genus Bidens; species Bidens hawaiensis. The sequence continues at coordinate 73,235 of NW_027497497.1, read as the reverse complement.
CAAGTGCAAATCATAAATACTCTCCCACACAACTTGTTTCTGGAAATGAGCCAAATATTTCTCACCTTAGATTTTTGGGTGTGCTGTGTATGTTCCTATTGCACCACCACAACACACAAAATGGGTCCCCAATTGGGAATATATGTTGGATATGAAACGTCTTCCATTATAAGATACCTTGAACCTTTAACAGGTGATGTACTTACAGCACGTTTTGTTGATTGCCATTTTAACGAGACAATGTTCTTGGCATTAGGGGAGAAATGAAAACGCAAGAAAGACATATATCCTGGTGTGTACCATCATTGTTACACCTAGACCCAAAATCAAAAAAAAGTGAGACAGAGGTTTAAAAAATAATACATCTACAAGAAATTGCAAATCAGTTACCTGATGCATTTACCGATATAAACAGGGTCACTAAATCTCTTATACCAGCTGCTAATGCTCCAATTCGAGTTGGGATTCCAAAAAGCAAAATAATAATAATGCACCTGATGAATCCCAAAAACGTTTAAAACGTGGAAGGCCAATCGGTTCAAAGGATAAAAATCCTCGAAAAAGAAAGGGCTCTGAAAAGGATACTGACCCTAAGGAAGGAATGATTGACAAACCTTCCCTCAGGAAAGAATAAATGATGTAACATTTCCTCAGGAAGGAATAAATGATTCCAATAAAGAATTGTCAATCAACTATGGTCAATCACTTATAATGTGGGATCGAGATGAAATGGAAAATATTGATGATATATTTTCTTATTCTGTGGCAAGTGATATCATGGAAGAAAATGATGATCCTAAACTAAAATCTGTAGATGATTGTAAAAATTGACAAGATTGGAACAAATGGAAAGATGCCATGCAAGCTGAATTAAACTCACTAAACAATCGAAAGGTTTTTGGACCTATTGTCATTACACCAAAGTCAATTAAACCTATAGGATATAAATGGGTTTTTGTGAGAAAATGAAATGAGAAAAATAAAGTTACAAGATATAAAGCAAGACCTGTAGCTCAAGGTTTTTCTCAGAGGCCAGGAATTGACTATGAAGAAACGTATTCTCCTGTTATGGATGCTATTACGTTTAGATATTTAATCAGCTTAGCAGTCTCTAAAAATTTATAGACGCGTCTTATGGATGTTGTCAAAGCTTACTTGTATGGATCACTAGACAGTGACATCTATATGAAAATTCCTGGAGGATTTATACTCCCTGAAGCATTAAGTTCAAACCCTAAGGAAATGTATTCCATCAAGTTACAAAGATCCTTGTATGGACTGAAACAATCTGGAAGGATTTGGTACAATCGTTTGAGTGATTATTTGATAAGAAAATGTAATACAAATAATCTTATTTGTCCATGCGTCTTCATCAAGAAGACAACATCAGGATATGTGATCATAGCTGTGTATGTTGATGATCTCAATTTAATTGGGACACTAAAAGAAATTAATGAAGCGATTTCTCTTTTAAAGAAAGATTTTGAAATGAAAGACCTTGGAAAAACCAAATATTGTCTTGGTTTATATATTGAGCATATGCATAATGGGATACTTGTGCATCAGTCAACTTATATTGAGTAACTCTTAAAGCGTTTCAATATGGACAAAGCAAATCCTTTAAGCACACCGATTGTTGTTAGATCACTCAATGTTGACAATGATCCATTTCGCCCTTGCGAAGATAATGAAGAGATTCTTTGTCCCGAAGTACCATACCTTCGTGCAATTTGAGCACTTATGTATCTTAGTAACTGTACAAGACCTGACATTTCTTTTGCAGTTAATTTATTGGCAAGATTCAGTTCATCCCCTACTAAAAGACATTGGAATGGCATTAAACATATTTTTTGGTATCTAAAAGGAACTGTTGATATAGTTTTATTCCTAACGATTCAAAAGAAGGGTTAGTTGGTTATACAGATGCAGGTTATTTATCTGATCCCCATAAAAGCAAAATCTCAAACTGGATACATATTTAAAAATGGAGGAACTGCGAGTCATGGCGTTCTCAGAAACAAACACTCATTGCAACATCTTCAAATCATGCTGAAGTCATTGCATTGCATGAAGCTTCAAGGGAATGCGTATGGTTAAGATCTATGTCACGACACATATTGATTTCTTGTGGACTAGAGAAAGATTGAATTCCAACTCCTATTTATGAAGATAATGCAGCTTGTGTCTCACAAATGAAGAAATGGTATATCAAAAGTGATAGAACAAAGCATATACCACCAAGATATTTTGAGTATACTTGGGACCTTATTAAAGACAATCAAGTTGAGATGAGATATTCCCAATCCAACAACAACTCAGCTGATCTTTTCACAAAAGCACTTCCCACAACAACATTCCGGAAACACGTTCATGAAATTGGCATGTGCCATGTACAGATGATGTAACAACCTGCAACTTGAGAGGGAGCTATATACTGCACTCTTTTCCCCTTAGCTAAAGCTTTTTCCCATTGGGTTTTTCTGTAGCAAGGTTTTTAATGAGGCAGTGATTCAAAGATCCCGAAGTTTAAAAATGTGTCATCCAAGGGGGGGGGTTATAAAAGTGTCGGTAAGACACATACATGTGATGGATGCCAATTTTTCAATACCAATTATATATCCATGTCCCCTAAATAGTAATCCTTTTTTGTATATTTATATCTACCTCATGTAACCTAAGGAGATACACCATCAAAAGTTACTGAATCATATATTTTCTTATTCTCTTGTTTTATTATCTTCAAGTTCTAATATCACACTAATAATCTTGTTATAGTTAGAGTATATATATATATATATAAAACCCATGGTTTGTTCACCAAATATTCATATAGCTAACTTTATTTTCAACATGATGCAGGTGCACCAGTCTAATTTAATTGGAAATATACAATATAGAATCACTATGGGCTTTAGAAAAATAAATAAATAAACTTTGTTTATATTATGTTTTATTTGAGATGATATGTATATGTGACATGAAATAAATATGTTGAATAAATTATTATAACTTTTAATAGTGTCATGGGCAATAAAAACCATCGTTTACGCCCTAATGAATTTCGTTGTCAGTTAAAGTGTGACGAATTGGTATCAGAGCGTTAACTATAGGGTTATATTCTATTATTCATAACGTCCTAGATTATAATTGATAAGAATAGGATCCTAGCATGAGTTACCCCGTATCTTACATGCTATTTACCTGATATGTTCATATGCTACATGTTTATTTATTCATACAATATGCTATGGCACGCACACACATATAATGCAATATATATTTCAAAGGATTTATGCCCATCTTATGTTATACGCGAGTATTTCAAATGTGAAATTCAATTTGTTTCATTAAAGTTGTTCGTTATTCAACTTTTTATTATTCAAATTATCAAAAGAAAAGTGGGTGTTGTTCCAATAAAGAGTGTGTTTAAGGTTGGGGAAAATCACAAGCAAAAGGTAACAAGTTTTATGTGAAAAAATTTTGTGGGTCAAAATTGGGTGGCTAAATATAAAATGTGTGATTTAAAAGCCAATTCGCCTAATGTGTTTGAGATAGATAAATCTGAAAGTTCAAGTAATGGTTCAAAGTTTGATGATGTGTCAACTGATTGTGAATTTGATGAATATTTAGAGTATGATTTGTCTAATAAGTTCAAACAACCCAAGACCAAGAAAGCTTGGGTTTCCTTGTTTCACTAAACTGTTTACCTGATGTGTAAGATCTTTTAAGATCCAAAGATTCACGTTGGATAATGAATAGTTGAGCTTCTAGACACATGGCCAATACTCTTCATTTGTTGAAAGATGTCAAATAAATTCGAGGAGGGTATGTCAGGTTTGTAGGAAATCAAGGAGGTCAAATTGTTGGTGAGGGTATATTGTCAAATAGCATGGTTATGTTTGACAAAGTCAACTACATCACTGAGCTGGAGAACAATCTTTTGAGTATCTCTCAAATTTGTGACAAAGGATTCTCAGCTCACTTCACAAGCAAGGAGTGCATGATCTTAAAACATGGATATAGGATACCAGATGAATGGATATTAATGCGAGAACCTCGTGCGAATGACTTATATGTTCTCAATATGAGTGTTGTTCTACTTCGAATCAAACCGTTCAATGTTTCGTATCCAAAACTTCTAAGAAGGAATCAATTTTGTGAATTGTAGAATGGGACACATTCACGTGAAAAGGATGAACTATTTGTTGGGCCAATTGTTGTATGGCCCAAGTGTAAGGCCCAACCCAATAATTAGGTTTTATTATATCTGGTAATGTCTTGGCTAACAAATTAGGGTTAGTCTATATAAACCGAGTTATGGTTAGACATTAGAGAAGGTGAAGTTGGTGTAACCGAGTTAGGGTTCATCAAGAGTAAAACCGAGTTAGGGTTTGAGGTTTGTAATCAGATTTTTGAGTGAGATTTTCTGATTAATATAAACGAGATTTATTCGTTTAGTTGGTGTATGATTATCGATCCGGGACTTGAGTTGGTATCAGAGCCAAGTTCAAGAAATCGATAATCGAGTTAACGAGGTATCGGCGGCTAAGGAGTTAGAGTCGGTGATCGGTTAGCGGTGGCTAGTAGGTTGTTTGTATGGTGACAACATGGAAACAAGTTGGTTTCTTACCTCGGTGTTTTGTTAGGCGTGAAAAGGTTTTGTTCAAAAATAATTTCAATAGGAGAAGAAACCGTTTTTGGATTTTTGTGGACAAGGTTCACAGCATTCTTTTTGTGGACAAGGAAACAAAAGTTAAAGGAGTTTTTTTTTTGGTTGTGACGTGCAATTCAAAGAGATACAAAATCAAAAGTTGTTTTGTTATTTTCTTTCTTGGTTGAGTTCTATTAGGTTAAACAAGTTGGTTTAACTATTATTGTTGGGTTTTTATTTGGGTTGAACAAGACGGTTCAATTCAGAGTTCGTATTTTATTTAGTTAAAAGAGTTAGGTTTTAACCAAGGTTTGAGTTATTTTATTTTACGAGCGAACGGGTTCGGTTTGAGTTTTAACCCTTTCGTAAATATTTATGCGCCTTCATGAGGTTGATGACGCTTGTAGTCATGCAGCTCTTCTCGCCCTGTATCGAGATGATTTCGCCGGAAGAGGTAGTGATATGGACTACCTTGTCGGGACATATAATCTCAGCTCTATTCTTGGATAGCCAGTCCATGCCGGCAACGACATCGAAACTACCAAGCGTAAAGGGTATGAGGTCGATATCAAAAGTATGACCTGACAGTTTCAATTTACATCCCGCTAGTACATGAGTTGTTTCTATAGACTTACCGTTGGCTAATTCAACAGGAAACTTAGCATCTAACGGGATTGGAGTTACGTTTAAGAGTTTACTAAAGGCTTTCGATACAAAACTCCTATCAGCTCCAGTGTCAAACAAAACAGAAGCAAAACAGTCGTTCACAGGGAACTTACCGGTAACCACATTCGGATCGTTGCGGGTCTGGCCCGACCCAATGAAGAAAGCTCTACCTTTACCACCGTTCCCCATACTGTTATTTTCCCCATTGTTCTCATTCTGCTTCAGTTTGGGACAATCCTTCCTGAAGTGACCCTCTTGACCACACTCAAAGCACCCTTTCGTCGCTGCAGGCTGTTTAGGAGCACCCTTAGCCGCTAGGTCTCCCCTACAGTCCTTGGCCTGATGACCCAATTTACTGCATCTCAAACACTTGATACGGTCGCATGGGCCAGCATGGTGATAGTTGCACTAGTTGCACTTCAGGTACTTTCCAGCATAGACACTCGAACCCTGTCCGCCACCGTTGTTGTTATTGTTGGAACCCTGATTATTGAAGTTCAGAGCGAGTTCGGGTTTACGGTGGTGTTGTTGCTGTGGGGGGTTCGATGATGAGGACCTGGTGTTGTGAAATTTCCTCTTTCCATTCCCAGAGTCGTTGTTGTTGTGGTCAGTGCTTGTCTTGTCACGGGTTTTAGAGGTGGAACCTCTAGGTGGTAACGCACCTTGTGCCACTGCTTGGTCCGTCAGTTTGTGGGCTATTCGGATCGCTTGCTGAATAGTGGTTGGTTTAGAAGACGTCACCATACCCTGAATCTGGGGTACCAAACCATCGATATACATGTCGATTCTCTTACTTGGCGGATCAACCATCCGTAGGCACATCACTGCTAGCTCATGGGAACGGGTGTTGTAGGCTTCAATCTCAGAACCCACCATTTTCAGCGACCAAAATTCCGACTCCAACTTTGCGATTTCCTCTCTAGGACAATACTCTTCCCGCATCATGTTCTTGAACTCCTCCCAGTTCATAGCATTTGCTAACTCCAACCCATGAATTTGCACATTAGAGTTCCACCCGGTGAGGGCGAATCTTGTAGCGTTCCAGTAGCAAACTTGACCCTGCTGGCTGGTGGGCAGTTGCACATCTCGAAAGCTGACTCGGCCATCTCGGCTCAACGCAGGAAGCCTATGGCTCCCTCAGTGCCCTTAAACGAATTGGACTTGCATTCCAGGTAATTTTTGAAATTACAGGCTCCGGCTGGACCCCCGGCTTGATTCTAAACATGCACAGCTAGAGCTGCCGTTGCATGGTCATTCAGTAGGGTTTGGAGTTCTGCTGCGGTTAGGTTAATGTTGCCGCGACCACGACCAGCGTTTCTTCCAGACGTCTCCTAGAATCACAGCGTAAAATGTTAGACATGAATTCTCGGTTTCATATGCAACACACCATACATGTAATAAAAGGTAGGTAAGAAAGTAAAGAAAAGAAATAAAACATCACATCACAACATAGCAAACATCGATCAGTTATGCACTTTTCATGACAATTCAAGTAATACAGCAGCTAAATTGTCCAGGCAGATTTTCACTCGACAAGATTAATCTATTTAACATATCCTAACATGTCCAATAAATCACCAAAAATCATCACAGAAACATACTTGACTTAGGTCTATAAAAATATTTTTATTATATTTTTATAATCTTCGGTTTTATCACAATGATTAAAACATCACAGCAAGCACACAGAAATCATTATCATGCGCAACAAAATGTTATTTGTTATTTCCGTTAAATGACAAATCCAAATAATGCAAGACCAATTGGGTTAGAATCCTACCTCAAAATATTAACTTTCAGAAGTGGAACCAACCCATTTGGTCTTGTCGTTTATGAGATATGATAATTTCAAAATAGCTTAACAGCATGTCTCCCGAATCAGCTTTGCACAACAGTTTTGTAAAATCATAAAAAATAACTTTTATCCGTCCAAAAATTACAAACTCAGACTTTTCAGAAACTAGACTCAACCTAGTATATTGTAGAATCAAAAATCTCATCAAAAGATATAATTAACATCGAATTACAGCCATCCAAACACGAATTCAATAATCTGTCCAGCATCAGTTTTCATCAAAACTCAACAACTATCATCCTATGAACAATTAACCATGCAAGCAACCCTCTAGATTCATAATATATCAACAATCAATGATTTTAACATCTAGGGTTTATGTTTATTATGATTAATCATGCAATTAACTCAATGAAATAAACTAGAGAGGATGTAATTTACCAAGCTAGCACTTTAATTCTTCAAACAAGCTTGCAAGGAGATTGTATGTGTGTGTGTGGGTGTTCACGGCTGCCAAGAGGAGGGAGGGGAAAAGAGATGATCGTATATGGGAGGGAGGAGGATTAGGGTTATGTAATAATCTGATTAATATCAATTATATTACACTTAGCCCCTCTAATCTTCTAATTAACCAATTTCTAGCACACATTTGTCTATATAATTTATAGTAAACTTTATACACAAAATTACCAAGTAACACATAAGCTTAACACCTTAATTATCAAATACTTGTTCATGATATTTATTGTTTGTTCACCAACGGTTTGAGTCGACTCGTGTGTGTTTCGGTGAAATTCCGAAAGACTACTTGTGTAGTGATTGTCATGCGTCATCTAAACCCTAGTTTAAATGTAATGAGATATGCGTTATGGTTCGTTTGATCTTAAGTTTGAATTAACGGAGTTCGGATTAATGGAGTTAACCTGAAATTGACGAGTGTCACATCATTCCCATGTTGAAAGAATTTTCGTCCCGAAAATTTGAGTCAAGTCGCGATGGGTGTCTAAAAAAGGCAAAAATTTTATGTTTGTCATATCATCTCCTAGTAGAAAGAAATTTCGTCCCGAAAGTTAATTCGTACCTCCGGTGTGTTCTGACAGTTTGTCAGCTTTCGCGGTTTTCGGTGTTTAGTCAACCCTTCAAAAAGGTGAGGATGCTTTTTCATCATTTGATTCTCGTGTTCCCACGGGAACTCCGGTCCACGTCTCGAGTTCCAACGGACTTTTACGATGGGAATCTTGCTGTGCTTGGGTGTTTTGGTTTCCCAGTCCAAAACTTCTACTGGTTCTTCGATGAAGCATAGCTTTTCGTCAACTTGCAACTCGTCCAAAGGGACTACTTGTATTTCGTCAGAAAGGCATTTCTTCAAGTTGGAAACGTGGAAAACGTTATGTACGCCGCTGAGTTCTGTTGGTAAATCCAATCGGTATGCTACCGGACCAACGCGTTCCGTTATCCGGTATGGGTCAACGTATCGTGGGTTAAGTTTGTTTCGCTTTCCAAAGCGAACTACACCTTTCCAAGGTGAGACTTTGAGTAAAACTTGGTCGTCCACTTGAAATTCCAGAGGAGTTCGGCGCTTGTCGGCATAACTCTTTTGGCGATTTCGTGCTGCTGCCATACGGTTTCGGATTTGGACAATCTTTTCAGAGGTTTCAAGTACTAATTCTGGACCAGTGATTTGGCTATCACCCACTTCTGCCCAGCAAAGAGGTGATCGACACTTCCGTCCGTACAACGCTTCAAACGGCACAGCTTTAATGCTTGTGTGGTAGATGTTATTATACGAGAACTCTACCAATGGCAAGTGGGGTTCCCAACTTTTTGCGAAATCCAACACGCATGAACGCAACATGTCTTCCAAGGTCTGAATGGTGCGTTCACTTTCTCCGTCCGTTTGAGGATGGTATGCTGTACTCATATCAAGGCAGGTGCTTAGGGCACTCTGTAGTGACTTCCTCGATCAGATATGATTGAAACAGGCACTACGTGTCTAGACACTACTTCTTTCATATAGATGCGAGTCAGTCTTTCCATTTTGTCCGATTCCTTGATCGCTAAGAATTGCGCAGACTTAGTCAACCGGTCAACGATCACCCAGATGGTATCGCATCCCGTCGGCGTTTTGGGTAATCCCGTGATGAAATCCATGGAAATGTGTTCCCATTGGAAGTTTCTGTTGCTGTAGTAGACCAGATGGTTTCTGATATTCCACTTTGACTCTTGCACAAGTCAGGCATTTTCTCACGTAGGTGGCAATGTCGGCTTTCATGTTTGGCCACCAGTAAAGTGCCATGACTCTTGCACAGGTCATGGTACATTTTATCTAAGCCAGGGTGAATGGAATATCGGGACTTGTGTGCTTCGTCCGTCACTAGAGTTCTCAACTCTCCGTATCGAGGGACCAAAATCCGGTTTTCGAAATATCGGACACGTCCGATTTGGTTTCAAGCTGCTTGTCCATGCCCCGCATGAGTTCTGATGGGAGGTTATCATTTTTCAACACTTCGAGTTGAGCATCACGAATCTGACCAGGTAATTTGGCGTGAATCGTGAGTTGTAATGCTCGCACTCATCTAGGCTTATCGGTTTCTTTTCTACTGAGAGCATCGGCCACTACATTGGCCTTACCAGGGTGGTACTTTATGGCACACTCATAATCCTTAAGTAGCTCGACCCGACGACGTTGTCGCATGTTCAGCTCCTTTTGATCGTAGATATGCTGGAGACTCTTGTGGTCGGTGTAAATGGTAAACTTGGTACCGTACAAGTAATGCCTCCATATCTTTAGAGAAAACACCACAGCTCCGAGTTCCAAGTCATGGGTCGTATAGTTCTTCTCGTGGATCCGTAGCTATCGAGAAGCATAGGCTATAACCTTCTCGAGTTGCATTAACACGCAACCGAGACCCTGTATCAATGCGTCACAATGCACCTCAAAATTTTCCGTTCCCTAGGGGAAGGCTAGGATAGGGGTGCTACAGAGTTTGGTTTTTAACAGTTGGAAGGCAGACTCCTGCGCATCAGCCCAATTGTACTTAGTACTCTTGTGTGTCAATGCGGTGAGGGGTTGAGAAATCTTCAAAAATCCCTCAATGAAACGTCGGTAGTAGCCAGCCAGTCCAAGGAATTGTCGCACCTCAGTCAGAGTCTTAGGTGCTTCCCAGTTTTTGATGGCCTCTACTTTGCTGGATCGACATGGATACCATTCTCATTGATCACATACCCTAAGAAGTGAACCTCGCGAAGCCAAAATTCGTACTTCGAGAGTTTAGCGTAAAGTTGTTCCTTCTTTAGCAATTCTAGGATTAACCTCAGGTGTTCTTCGTGGTCGGTCTTGTTCTTGGAGTAAACGAGGATATCATCAATGAAAACAATCACAAATTTGTCGAGGGACGCCTTGCATACTCTGTTCATGAGATCCATAAATACAGCTGGTGCGTTGGTTAAGCCAAAAGGCATAGCCAAAAACTCGAAGTGACCGTACCGAGTTCTGAAATCCGTCTTTGAAATGTCCTCTTCGCGCACTCTTAACTGATGGTAACCAGATCTCAGATCGATCTTCGAGTAGTAACTCGATCCTTGAAGCTGGTCGAACAGATCATTAATTCGGGGCAGGGGATAACGGTTCTTGATCGTCACCTTGTTCATCTCCCGGTAATCGATGCATATGCGGAAAGTCCCGTCTTTCTTTCGAACAAATAAGACAGGGGCTCCCCATGGTGATGAGCTAGGTCAGATGAAACCTTTATCCAACAAGTCTTGTAGTTGAGCGGATAACTCCTGAAGCTTCGCCGGTGCGAGCCGATACGGGGCTCGTGCTATGGGTGCCGCACCGGGGGCTAAATCGATTTGGAACTCGACTTGTCGAATAGGTGGGAGTCCAGGCAAATCCTCCGGGAAGACTTCCGGAAAATGTCGCACAATCGGTATGTCTTCGATTCACATCTACTCCGCGGGTTTCTCGACAATATGAGCTAAAATCTCCGGATGACCCTTTCGTAAATATTTCTGCGCATTCATGAGGGTGATGATGCTTGTAGTCATGCCGCTCTTCTCGCCCTGTATCGAGATGATTTCGCCGGAAGAGGTAGCGATATGGACTACCTTGTCGGGACATATAATCTCAGCTCTATTCTTGGATAGCCAGTCCATGCCGGCAACGACATCGAAACTACCAAGCGTAAAGGGTATGAGGTCGATATCAAAAGTATGACCTGACAGTTTCAATTTACATCCCGCTAGTACATGAGTTGTTTCTATAGACTTACCGTTGGCTAATTCAACAGGAAACTTAGCATCTAACAGGATTGGGGTTACGTTTAAGAGTTTACTAAAGGCTTTCGATACAAAACTCCTATCAGCTCCAGTGTCAAATAAAACAGAAGCAAAACAGTCGTTCACAAGGAACTTACCGGTAACCACATTCGGATGGTTGCGGTTCTGGCCCGACCCAATGAAGAAAGCTCTACCTTTACCACCGTTCCCGCTACTATTATTGCCCCCATTGTTCTCATTCTGCTTCAGTTTGGGACAATCCTTCCTGAAGTGACCCTCTTGACCACACTCAAAGCACCCTTTCGTCGCTGCAGACTGTTTAGGAGCACCCTTAGCCGCTAGGTCTCCCCTACAGTCCTTGGCCTGATGACCCAATTTACTGCATCTCAAACACTTGATACGGTCACATAGGCCAGCATGGTGATAGTTTCACTTGTTGCACTTCGGGTACTTTCCAGCATAGACACTCGAACCCTGTCCGCCACCGTTGTTGTTATTGTTGGAACCCTGATTATTGAAGTTCAGAGCGAGTTCGGGTTTACGGTGGTGTTGTTGCTGTGGGGGGTTCGATGATGAGGACCTGGTGTTGTGAAATTTCCTCATTCCATTCCCAGAGTCGTTGTTGTTGTGGTCAGTGCTTGTGTTGTCACGGGTTTTAGAGGTGGAACCTCTAGGTGGTAACGCACCTTGTGCCACTGCTTGGTCCGTCAGTTTGTGGGCTATTCGGATCGCTTGCTGAATAGTGGTTGGTTTAGAAGACGTCACCATACCCTGAATCTGAGGTACCAAACCATCGATATACATGTCGATTCTCTTACTTGGCGGATCAACCATCCGCGGGCACATCACTGCTAGCTCATGGGAACGGGTGTTGTAGGCTTCAATCTCAGAACCCACCATTTTCAGCGACCAAAATTCCGACTCCAACTTTGCGATTTCCTCTCTAGGACAATACTCTTCCCGTATCATGTTCTTGAACTCCTCCCAGTTCATAGCATTTGCTAACTCCAACCCATGAATTTGCACATTAGAGTTCCACCAGGTGAGGGCGAAATCTTGTAGCGTTCCAGCAGCAAACTTGACCCTGCTGGCTGGTGGGCAGTTGCACATCTCGAAAGCTGACTCGGCCATCTCGGCTCAACGCAGGAAGCCTATGGCTCCCTCAGTACCCTTAAACGAATTGGACTTGCAGTCCAGGTAATTTTTGAAATTACAGGCTCCGGCTGGACCCCCGGCTTGATTCTAAACATGCACAGCTAGAGCTGCCGTCGCATAGTCATTCAGTAGGGTTTGGAGTTCTGCTGCGGTTAGGTTAATGTTGCCGCGACCACGACCAGCGTTTCTTCCAGACGTCTCCTAGAATCACAGCGTAAAATGTTAGACATGAATTCTCGGTTTCATATGCAGCACACCATACATGTAATAAAAGGTAGGTAAGAAAGTAAAGAAAAGAAATAAAACATCACATCATAACCATATAATAATCCAAATAATAATTCATGATTAAAACCATTGTATCCGCTACAAAGTATTTAAAATCCATCCTTAAAATTATAGAAAAATATAAGTTTGGATGAAGACAACCCCTCCATCTAGGTGTTATCATTCTTAGATGTCATCGTCTGAGGACACCTCTAAGTGTGCCTCCTCCTCAGCCGGCTCTTCCTCCGGTTCCTCTTCGGGTTCCTCCTCGGGATCTTCCTCGGGTTCTTCCTCTGTTTCTGCTGCATTCTAGGAAATTTGCGCCTCTAAGATGTTACAACGAGCTAGGGTTGTCGCTGCCAGGGATCTTGCCTTAAAAAGTTGATCATGCAAATCTATCATCTTTTCTTGCATCTTGTTCATTATCTTTATTTGTTTAACGTAAGCATCCTGAACTTCCTTCATATCTTTGGTCAGATGGGAAATTCCCTTCCTGGCCTCAGCTCCATCCCCTAACAATCCAAGAACCTCTGCTCTCGTCGTGCGCATAAATCTCACTTCACGCTCTAAACAGGAGGCGATAGCTGTGAAAAACACGCTCCATTGGTTCGGTTAGGGGTGTTAGGGTGTTGGGGGATATAGGACAGCCCGGGAGAGGTAGTGGGGGAACTTTCTCACGGTAAACCATATGCTCGATCAGACTCGGGTACCAATTCCAGCTAACGTTGTCTTCGTACATGTCTCCAGATGGGCGATGCCTCTTCGGGACAGGGGCTGCTAGTGCCGGGACTACTCGGTGCGGTGATGAGTCTGGTACCTGCGGTTCCTTTCCAGGGGCATGAGACAACGAGCCGGATGATGATGATGATGGCGTCGACATTCCTACAGAATAAGTCGTGTATGTGCGCGTATGAGTGAATGAGGTAAAGAGATAAAGAAAACGAAGGACTAAATATAGTATATATATTTATATATGCAGTGCGTGTAATTATAACTAATGAGTCGTTGCGGTTATAGTCTAGTATGCATGCGATTCTAGTTCGCTATAACCAATGGCTTTGATACCAATCTGTCACACCCTCAAAATCCACTAACGGATTTTTACCGTCAGAGGGTGTGAACTAACAGGATCGGAATCATTAGTTATAATCAAACACCATGTTTAAAGTTTTCAAACCAACAAGACATCAAGTCTTAAATAAAATGCGGAAGCGTAAATTTGTAAACCAAAAGGTTTGCGCCACACTGGACGACTTAAAAACCCAAGTTATTAAGATAAAAATTAAAAGAAGTTTTCAAGTGAAGGTGTCTAGCGAATGCATGTTCCTACACCGCGCGCCCGCCTCGGCTACCTGAGAATAACATACTAAAAGTGTCAACACAGGTTTGGTGAGTTCACAAGTTTATATAAATAAAGCGTTAGCGTTTGCGTTTACATTTTGCGTTACCAGATAGTGTTAAGTCAATTATATATCAATAGGTAGCTAACCTATCAAGAATGTATTACTAAGTGTTCGACACCGAAGATGACTTTTTATCAATTGCCTTTCCACCATGTCAACCACGATCATGGTAATGTGTTAGCCAAGATTACACCCACTCGACCTACAGTCGAGTTTAGAGTTGGGTGGGGTTTGTTAAACCCAGTAGTACTACTCAACAGTGACTCGCTATTATACAAATATTAACCGGCTCGATGTTATGTAGGACTTTGGTTGGTTTGTTTGCCACTTAGCCTTACAAATGATATATAAAAACTAAACAAAATCTACAGTGTTGGAGTATGTTATCTCCCCCAAATAAAAGCGTTTAAAAAGAGTAAAAAGGGGACATGAAACTCACTGTTTGCGAAGAAAAATCAAGAAGAATCCGAGAGAGATGTGCGTCATAGAAAATCCTCACTAGTGCTCTAACAACAAAAATGAGATTTTCTAAGTATTTAAACTACAAGTGAGACCCTAGACTCGACACATACAACTTATGCATGAGATGCGTTTCGTGTTCCATTTGTGAAATAAGTGCGACTCGACAAACACGTTGATGATACGTTACATGTGTGAACAACTACTTAAGTGTCAAGTATTAAAATTGTACATTACTAGAAATTATCCCTCACAAGGGCAATTTGGTCAAAACATAGCAAACATAGATCAGTTATGCACTTTTCATGACAATTCAAGTAATACAGCAGCTAAATTGTCCAGGCAGATTTTCACTCGACAAGATTAATCTATTTAACATATCCTAACATGTCCAATAAATCACCAAAAATCATCACAGAAACATACTTGACTTAGGTCTCTAAAAATATTTTTATTGTATTTTTATAATATTCGGTTTTATCACAATGATTAAAACATCACAGCAAGCACACAGAAATCATTATCATGCGCAACAGAATGTTATTTGTTATTCCCTTTAAATAACAAATCCAAATAATGCAAGCCCAATTGGGTTAGAATCCTACCTCAAAATATTAACTTCCAGAAGTGGAACCAACCCATTTGGTCTTGTCGTTTATGAGATATGCTAATTTCAAAATAGCTTAACAGCAGGTCTCCCGAATCAGCCTTGCACAACAGTTTTGTAAAATCATAAAAAATAACTTTTTTCCGTCCAAAAATTACAAACTCAGACTTTTCAGAAACTAGACTCGACCTAGTATATTGTAGAATCAAAAATCGCATCAAAACATATAATTAACATCTAGTTACAGCCATCCAAACACGAATTAAATAATCTGTCCAGCATCAGTTTTCATCAAAACTCAACAACTATCATCCTATGAAAAATTAACCATGCAAGCAACCCTCTAGATTCATAATATATCAACAGTCAATGATTTTAACATCTAGGGTTTATGTTTATTATGCTTAATCATGCAATTAACTCAATGAAATAAACTAGAGAGGATGTAATTTACCAAGCTAGCACTTTAATTCTTCAAACAAGCTTGCAAAGAGATTGTATGTGTGTGTGTGGGTGTTCACGGCTGCCAAGAGGAGGGAGGGGAAAAGAGACGATCGTATATGGGAGGGAGGAGGATTAGGGTTATGTAATAATCTGATTAATATCAATTATATTACACTTAGCCCCTCTAATCTTCTAATTAACCAATTTCTAGCACACATTTGTCTATATAATTTATAGTAAACTTTATACACATAATTACCAAGTAACACATAAGCTTAACACCTTAATTATCAAATACTTGTTCATGATATATATTGTTTGTTCACCAACGGTTTGAGTCGACTCATGTGTGATTCGGTGAAATTCCGAAAGACTATTTGTGTAGTGATTGTCATGCGTCATCTAAACCCTAGTTTAAATGTAATGAGATATGCGTTATGGTTCGTGTGATCTTAAGTTTGAATTAACGGAGTTCGGATTAATGGAGTTAACCTGAAATTGACGAGTGTCACACCGGAGGTCAAGATCGAGATGATGAAGATCAAGATGGTTGTGAAAACCGAGATGGCAACATTGTGGGTCAAGGTATATGAGTCAAAGAAAAGATCGTCAATGAAGAAGAAGGGATATGTCACAGGTTCAGTGTTACTGTTGTGATGAGTTTGGTGACTTTGCATCTATGTGTCCAGAACGTATGAAAAAAAAAGAAGAGTCTAATTTGAACAAAATTGATGATTTTGATCCAAGTTTATTTATGATTAAAGGTGATCAAAAAACGGTTTTTCTGAATGAAGACGGAGTGATTCCAAAGAGTATCGAAACTGAACTGATGGAGAAAGACGTTTGGTATCTCGAAAACGGAGCACCGAATCACATGACGGTTAATAAAGCGTATTTTTATGAATTGAATGAACAAGTCACGGGACAGGTAAAGTTCGGAGATGAATCTTGTATTGATATTCGGGGAAAAGGGTCGGTCTTAGTTGAAGGAAAAACGGGGGAGCAACGTTTGTTGACTGATGTCTACTACATCCTGAGCTTACAGTGCAATAACATAAGTCTTGGTCAAGCAACGGAAGGAGGATGCGAGATTCACATGAAACATGATTAGCTAACCATTAATGATGATGCATGTAAGCTTTTGATAAAAGTGACAATGACCAAGAATCGATTGTACAAGATCAATCTCAAGATAAAAAGTCCTGGTAAATGAGCTATCATTGGAATGAAGAATTTTGCAAGTAGGGATCTTCAAAGTCCCGGTTACGAGTCAGATTCCAATCAAAGTCCTGGTTACGAGCTATCATTGGAATGAGCTATCATGGTAAACAAGTCCTGGTTACGGGTCAGATTCCAATCAAAGATCCAAGTTCTAAAATTCAAAGTCCAAAGAAGAGAGTTCATGAAATTAAACGTGTGGTCAAGAAAATGATTCAAGCCAAAGGGAAGATGCGTAATGATCAAACGAAGCAAGTGTTACTTCTATCCAAGTGGAGCCGAAAGAACATTGCAAGAGATCATGAAAAGCCTCAGAAGAATCAACAGAATGATGACAAGCGTGAAGTTGAAGACCCGCCAATTTCGAGTAGGAAATTAGGGGGTCAGTCGGGTGACTCGGGTACAACAATTGCGGGGGTGATTGTTGGGTCAATTGTTGTTTGGCCCAAGTGTAAGGCCCAACCCAATAATTAGGTTTTATTATATCGTGTAATGTCTTGGCTAACAAGTTAGGGTTAGTCTATATAAACCGAGTTATGGTTAGACATTAGAGAAGGTGAAGTTGGTGTAACCGAGTTAGGGTTCATCAAGAGTCAAACCGAGTTAGGGTTTGAGGTTTGTAATCAGTTTTTTGAGTGAGATTTTCTGATTAATATAAATGAGAGTTATTCGTTTAGTTGGTTTTTGATTATCGATCTGGGACTTGACTATTTGGTTCATAATCAGTTAGTTGATCGGGTGAATGCTAAAGGTTTTCATCTAAGCGAAGAATGTTTGAGTTGCAAAAAGGGAAAACAAAAAAAAAAGTCTCATCTGACAAAGGAAATGTATTCTATCAACTTACCTTTCGAGAGATTCCACATGGATTTGTTTGGACCTGTTAATGTTGAAAGTATCCGTAACATACCAAAATTTCATCGAATAATATTTAATATATTATTTACTTATGATGGAAAAAAGTTTACTTGATTTAGTAGAGAATAATAAATTAATAAAGATAAGTTAAGTAGGCTAATTAGATGGAATTAAATATGGACCAAAAAGAAAAGATGAGCCTTAGGTTCATGGGCTTATGGGAGTATAAATATCCCTTAAACCCTAATCCTTTCCATTTTCCATCCATCTCTACACCATAGTCTACACCTTCAAAAACGTACACTTAAGCCAAACACTCTCTACACTAATCCTTTCAACGATTTGAGACCAACCGAAGGTAAGAAATGATTTATCTCAGTTTTACCAATATGTTAGAACCCGACACCGTAGCCCCGGGATGCCGTATGAGTCGTTTTGATCTAGATCTAGCTTTATTCGGGTGTTTAATCAACCAAAAACAAGCTTAAGGACCACCTTAGCTCAGATCTAGACACCCCGAAGCTACCTAGACTTTAAAAGATCAACCCCCGATCAACCATGGTGGTTAACGGTGGCTGATGGTGCCGGAATTGAAGAAAAACTCCAAAAACGCGTATATAAACGTTGAACGGTACTTATACGACGTATAAGTATATACGCCGTATATGTATGGTAGCGTGTATGTATGCATGTCCCTTATAAGTATAAGCAGCCATGTAAGTGTTATTAACGTATAAGTTCACACGGCCGTAAAAGTATCTAGTAGCGTATAAACGGCCGTATATGTATATACAAACGTATATGTATGCAACGTATATGTATACTTGAAGCGTATATGCATACTTGCAACGTATATGTATATATAAACGTATATGTGCATGCAGTATATGTGAGACTTATACACTGGACGACTTAAACGCTGGGAAGACTTACATGCTAAAGGACTTATACGAGAAGAACATATACACCAGAAACTTATACGGGTTAAGGTGAATTTCCGGAAAAAACGAAAGATAGACGGCGTATACGTACATAAACGTAAGATATGGACTTATATGATGGTTAAGATATGAATAAGGAATTAATTAAAAATAAAAGGTAACGTTTAAAATGAATATTTGATTTGATTAAATAATTAAATTTCAATTTTCTTATGAGCTTTTTTGTTAACCCTAGCCAGGGGCTCTGCCCCTTGGACCCCGCTAGGGGCTGCCGCCCCTAGAACCCCGCTGCCAGGGGCGCTGCCCCCGGACCCCCGTAGCTAGGGGTGACAATAACTTAGAAGTATGGTATAGCTAGAAGTAGATAATTGACACTATGATTATGTCACACCCCCACCGACGGCGGAAACGCGGGGGCGTGATGATGTCATGGATCATAGTCACTGTTTATAGACAACACAATAAATACTTCAACAAAATGCCTCTACATGTATGTGACTCCTTATGCGTTTCCAATGCTCCAATTACCTGAGAATGCATGCATAAAAATGTCTACAAAAATTGTTGGTGAGTTTCACTAGTTGATATGATATCTAAAAATATGTGTTTCTTGGACGACGAGTCAACCAATTTCTCAAACAGTTACCATGAGCTCTACGATTAAGACCTAACAACATTTCTATGAGCGCCCCTCTTGATGTTCTAATGCGAAAACTTCGAAGTCATCTGTTGGACAAATATCACCCGCTAGACCTCCAATCTAAGTTAGTGTGACTGACCACGGGTGGGATGTGTTAATCCCGATTAGTATTATTCACATTGGCGACGTCTACAATAGTTAATGATCATAGATTGTAGGGGACTTTCGGTGCACTATTGTTTCCAACCCATGTGACCGCGTTTCTACTCCTTTCCAAACATGTGTTTCTCCATGCATTCCCCCCCCCCCCCCCAAAAAAAAATTTCAAAACAGTTTAAAAAGGGGTCGTGAGACTCACCTGATTCTCGTACATGCGCTAGATAATATAAAAGTACAAGTCCCGACCTACTAGCGCCCTAATACGTACAACGACAATTTAGATCTATTGTTTCATTTCCGAGACTTAAGCGTTTCATGGCTGTGTTCCACACAACTAGTTAGACTTGTTTCATTCGTGTGTCATTTTATGAAATGTGATTTGACGAACCATTGGTGACAACTTTCTAGTCGGGCACCTTAATAGGTTCCCCTTTGAAATTAAGTTTTTCATCTATGCTGACCTTGTTCAATGATAGAGTGATTGTTTTCTCCAATGGAAACTATTTCGATTAAACATTTGAAGTGTGTCATGAATACAACTACATTTATACGAAAGTTTGTTTTTCTAAGCAACGTGACCAAAGCTCGAAAAAAATTGCACAAAGTATCCAAGGTATAACTTCTCACGCTTACCAAATATAGTAGCACATTTCCTAGGTGAGACTTTGAGAAGGACTTTATCGTATTCTAATGATTACGTTGATTGTCAGAATAATTTTCTAGTGAATTCTTGTCGTTTTTCTATGATTTCCCCAATTTTAAATATTTTTCCGAACAAACAGGCAGACAACCTTTTTTTAGGGCTTCAATCGGTTCGCCTTGATGCTAGTGTGAATATTAGAGTTAATCATGTGATCACGTAGCATATCTTCGAAGGTTTGGTTGATCCTTTAGTTTTAACCATCTATTTAAGAATGGTAGTACTCCAAACTATTTGTAAGAATTGCTACAATTTATATATGAATCGACTGTTCTAGTCCGAGATGATAGAGATATGCACAAGACGCCTGTGTACAAATTCTGAAAATACATTCATAGAACGTATCTACTATATCATATGAATGCTTTTTAATTTTGAATGACACTAAGAGCATTCTATAATAAATATACTAATACTAGACATCCAAATCTCTAAAGTATTTAAGTATTCTAGCTATCCTTTGAAATAATAAATGACTTAACATCAAGTCCTTTGAATAGATTCATTCCTTTTCTTTTCTTTCTTTCTTTTTTTTTTTTCCTTTTTTTTTGTCTACAGCGATGGTGTATTATGAGGCCATTAAATAGAACAACTAGGTTTTCATGGTTTAAAATGGGTATTTCAATAAATTCCATTCCATTCGGCATTTCTAAGGTGGACTCACAATACTTTTAAGTATCTAGCTATTCCTTTGGAGTAGAACGAAATGATCACACCATCTATCGAGTTATTGATTTGGCGGCCAATTCCTATTATTGAATCTCATAAGGCCATTTTATTGTACCAAGTAAAATTAGTTTTTTTTATCTAGTGTGAGAGAATTTCGTCAAACTTCATATTTTGCCAATTTCGAGGAATTAATAGTCAACAAATACTAAAGCCTTATGATAGGTAGTGCGTCATCGGCTCGTGATCTTCTACCAAAGTAGCAGATATCGTATTATAGGGTCGTCACTACTGCTAGGATGTCACTGTATACAAAGGAATCCTTAGTAATAAAGCATATAAGCTTCGATTAGGGTTGAGTAAGTTTTCAAATGCCTGGTGTATCTCCAAGGGAGATGAAGTTTCAATGAAATAAGATTATGTGTCAGCATACGGTTGATACACCTAGGTAAGCCTAAGATATCACTTGTGTATGTTTGTTGGTTACTGGACCTTTGTGTTGAGTAATGACATTTTTGGCTCATTATGTTCGGGGAATCTTTTAATATGATAAAATATTAAACTCCTTTAGGCAAAAATTAAAAGTTGATATTGTGGAAAATACGAGTAAGGTTATCATTGTGTTAGATCCCTTCAAGTGTTGCATCAATATATATAATAAATATTAATAATTCCCTATAGCATGACATTAGTTCATCTAATGGACCTTCCAGGGCACTCATATAATTGTGGATTTACCGTTACGTTGGTCACCGTAACTATAACTTAACCTTATATGATTACCCCGGTATTGCTCCACAATGAATCATAATGCATGTGTTCCTATCAATACTAGTGTTCATCTAAAATTTAGCCCACTCAAAGTCAAATCAATGGTTATCCTTCTACTTTGAGGTTGTAGGGGGCTTATGCGGGTTAAAGGACTAGCGGGGCACATTCTACAGTTGAGCAACAACCGAGAGACCAATGTTTGCAGCGTCACGGAAAGGATTCCGATAGTGAGTGAATGGTGAGAACGACATTTATGTGCACTATTATCCGTATAATCATAATATTAATAACAAAAGTATATATATATATATATATATATATATATATATATATATATATATAAAAGTCATGCGACATAATTCAATGCAATGCAAAATGTTTGTGCCATGATCAATGGAAATAGCCTAGAACCTACTCATGCAGGCCTAATTCGCTATAATTAATGGCTCTAATACAAATCTGTCACACCCCCACCGACGGCGGAAACGCGGGGGTGTGATGACGTCATGGATCATAGTCACTGTTTATAGACAACACGATAAATACTTCAACAAAATACCTCTATGTGTATGTGACTTCATATGCGTTTCCAATGCTTCAATTACCTAAGAATGCATGCATAAAAACGTCAACAAAAATTGTTGGTGAGTTTCACAGTTTTATATGACATCTTAAAATATGTGTTTCTTAGACAACGAGCCAACCAATTTCTCAAACAGTTACCATGAGCTCTATGATCAAGACCTAACAACGTTTCTATGAGCGCCCCTCTAGATGTTGTAATGCGAAAATATCGAAGTCATCTGTTGGACAAATATCACCCGCTAGACCTCCAATCTAAGTTAGTGTGACTAACCACGGGTGGGATGTGTTAATCCCGCATAGTACTATTCACATTGGTCACGTCTACAATAGTTAATGATCATATATTCTAGGGGACTTTCGGTGCATTATTGTTTCCAACCCATGTAACAAAATGAGACCGCGTTTCTACTTCTTTCCGAACATGTGTTTCTCCATGCATCCCCCCCCCCCCAAAAAAAAAAGTTTCAAAATGGTTTAAAAAGGGGTCGTGAGACTCACCTGATTCTCGTACATGCGCTAGATAAAATAAAAGTCCAAGTCCCGACCTACAAGTGCCCAAATACGTGCAACGACAATTTAGATCTATTGTTTCATTTCCGACACTTGTTTCATTCATGTGTCACTTTATGAAATGTGATTTGACGAACCAATGGTGACAAGTTTCGTGATTCTTATTTATATAAACTTTATATATATAAATAAGACTAGGTCGTTTTCACACATGTCATATTTTCTTTTAACATAAAAACACACACACACACACACACATATATATATATATATATATATATATATATATATATTTTATGGTTTCCGAGATTTGTTTAACAAACAAGCCTCATAAAATATAAAATATAATTTATATTTCGAAATACCCTTTTCGTTTATTAGAGTTTGTAAAATGATCATTTCACCATCATCATATACTTGTCAGTAAAATATAACATTAACTATTTAATATTGAAGCATAACATTTCATAGAAACCTATAGCGTGAATTTCTCTTTATAATCATAGCATACAACTTATAGGAAATGAAAAACTTATTTACATAATTTTCTTCTTACAGCTAAATTCATGTGCTAGGACTTTAGGTTTAAAAATATTCGTGTACGTACGTACATCTATATTTATAAAAAAAAACAAAAGCAAATATGGTTAAATTTATATATGCATACATGTTAATATGTACATACGAAAGATTAGCTTTTTAGCTTTGGTTATAACAAATACAATAATCATGTAGTTATGTTTGGTGACGTGGGTTTGTTGTGTTTTGGAGTCTCTTTTGTTGAAATCAAAGGGTTCTTTGTATATATAAATTCACGGAACACATATTGGACATAGCATGGTTCAAATCTTAATATCAAGTAGTTGGTGGAGTGTAGTATTGGAAAATAAATGAGATGATGAGGGTGGTGAGGGGCTCTCCGAAAGTCAAATATAGGGCAGGGCAGGGCAGGGCAGGGCAGGGCAGGGCAGGGCAGGGCAGATTGTGTCTCTTAGGTTTGACTAAGAAAGATTTTATAGATATTTTTAAGTACTTTTTTGTTACAAAATCAGTAAGTGAAGGTTGAATGACGAGCAAGGTTCGGGTTCGGTCGGGTGATAGACGGGTGTTGGTGTGATGTAAGGTGGCGAAGGTTGTTGTTTGGTTCCTTTTGTTACCTATTTATATTTATTAGACGTGTGTCGACGTTATTTTTATTTGGTGTTTTAATAAGCAAATAATAGCACATAAGTGTATCAAATACTCCATTCTATATGTATATTTCTCATAAGTATATATATATATGTGTTGGTAAGGTTTTACAAGATGTCGTTCTCTTAAAATAAAAATACGTATATTCGAACATAAGTATTATTTTAGGTTTCGTATAAGACTATAAATAATAACCTATATATGATTTCTTTTCTTTAATACTCTTCAAGCATTAATTATTCTATCACCAACGACTGTGTGTGCCGTGCAAACTAGTGTGACCCGATAATCCTCCACTGATTACCGATACAAGACAGATGATTACATGGACTTTTAGATGCACATGATAACCCAGTCACTCATAGTCAAGCTTATCATGAATGTTTTCTATTTATTTATTATTTAAAGTCGTACGAATAATAACTTGTTTTGACGGGGTGTCACATATTAATACACAGTTAGCCGTGCACAGCTCAAGAAGGGCATAGCCATAAACTCAGAAAGGAATCGCTTACAAGTGAGTTTCTAGCCCCATTTCCTTGTTATGTTTTCGGGGTTGTGTGCATAATGTGATTAGTTAATACACTTACCTTAAGTGGTCAGTGTATTCCATATATGATTTGTGTGAAAGTTATTTAAGATATAAATGAATGTCTGTCGGTACGTGAACGATCTTTGGATATTGCACCTATCGGCAGGGAAGATGATCGTTAGAAGATTAATGTGAAGGATGCCCAGTGCTTCTATGATGTGGTATGCTTGTTTACATGGGTACATGATGTATAGAAAGTTATACATCTTTTCAGCTTCAAATAATCTCCAAAAACTGCAACTTCTATCATATAACATAGCTCAGAAGGCTACTTATCATAATAAAATGCAAATTCAGGTAAACCCAAGCCTCAAACAAAGAAACAAGCAAAAAGACAAAGAAAAACGGAAGAAAACACGAAAAAAACAAGAAACACTCCCCCATGCTCCAAGAAACACGCCCTCATGCTTCTGATCACAAGAAAAGACAAAAATCTACAAGAAAATACAAACGCACGGGACTGTGCCTCCTCAACTACGGGGCTGTGGTCACCTTCAGATAAGACCAAATGAATTTAAGCACATGTCAATAAAAAGTACGAGGTCGTGCCTCAGAAGCACGCCCTCGTGGTGAGTCATCATGTACGGTCTGACAACATGCAACTGGGACACGTGGATACGGGGCCGTGCCTCATTAAGCACGGGGCTGTGTCCCTCCCCCCAGACAGCCTATAAATAGAGGCTTAAGTTGCACTCACTTGGTGTGCTTGAAGAAGATTTCAAAACGGGTTTCTCTTATAAAAAACCCACATTACACTCATATCGAAGATCTTGTGAGGAGTTTGAAGGCTTGGAGGTTATCATCATCATCCATCATCATCAACATGACCATAATCCATCATCATTAAGAAGGGAGATTCATCCACATTTGGTTAGATTGTTCTAGTTTAATCATGTGTTTGTTATCATCATCTCTTCTTATATTCCTAATAATGCTCATTATGAGCTAAACTCCAAATTACCATCTATAATCTATGAAGAAGCTTTGTTTTACTTGATGAATATGTAAAACATGTGGTATATTTTGGTATAGTACATGGTTATTTTGAAATTATCCATTGATGAAGAAATATTTTATCACTTTAACTCAATATATCAAAGTTGATGATTTATAATCATTCATGTTAACTCATGTTTTTGGAAACTAGAAATGGTAAAAAGAAGACTTTGATACCTTATTCAAGATAAAACACGGATCCTTATGTTGTACTTATAAATGATGAGATATAAGCTATGATTTATTTCTCTAGTTTTGATAATTCTGAAATAACATTGTTAACACGATTGCTTAGGCTATCATGCTAGTTAAAGAAATCATATGTTAATGGAATGTGTAATTATAATCTAATTACATCAACCAAGGGGAGGTTGTGTGAGTTAACTACAACCACTCGAAGTTGTTAGGATTGGTATTTGAGAAATCGAAGTGAATCCTAATCGTTCTACTATACCAAACTGCTTGTGTACTCAAATTGACATTCTCGTGGACTTTAAAATGCGCATGCTACTTTCTTTAATGTCATAGAATATGTTCAATTAGAAATGAGGGACTATTCAATCATATATTCTTAGGACAAGTTTATCACATGTTTATTTAATAATCATCAAGAAACAATGGAGTGGATTCTTGATATTAGATGGTAAACCTTCATATAATTGAATTACTCACTTAGAATTTCTCTTCTTGTCACCAATATATTATATATAAGTATTTCTATTTTATAAAAAGTTTAAAAAACAGTCAAAAAAATTATTAAACCCTCTTATTACAGTAAGACAAAGCTTCATTATTAGAAACATTAGTGTCCACGGATCGATACTTGGTTCTTACCAATACTATCCTACATATACGATATATACACTTTCCTACTTTGTGTGTGTTCAGTTTTAATAGAAATCACTTTTATAAATTTAAAACACGATCTTGTGAAAAGCTTAACCCCCCCCCCCCACTCATTATAATATTTAGCGCACCGCACGCACGCACGCATCAAGTTTTTGACGCCGGTTCTGGGGACACGGTACGTTTCTAAGAACGATCCAAGTTTTAATTTAATTATTGTTCATAATTGTAAAAAAATTCTTTTACTTTTTTTTTCTTTTACCTACTATATTGTATTAAATATTTTAAAGACTAGCCTAACTTTTACTTTAGCTTGATTAACCTATATTCTTAGACTAACTTTTACCTTAACTTTAGCCAAACCTTTAGTTTAATCTAAATAGTTTAAATTTTGATTTAACCCCATGTATGTCCTCTACATTCGGACCTGAGCTTGTTTCTCTAATTTCTGAACCGGAACGACTCTTTCGCCGACGAACGCGTAAACGGACCCGAAACAATCAAAGACGAGTCAATAGATGCCACGACATCAGGAGGAAATCAAACTGAAGAAATGATGGAAGCACAAAACAATGAACCAAACATGAGCCAGTTTGCCAAGCCAACTCTCGAAGGCTACGGCACTGGAGTGGCTCCACTCGACTTCACCGAACATTTCGAAATCAAATCAAGAACCATTAATATGGTGGAAAATCCAGTTCAATTTCATGGTCTCCTCGACGAAGACCCTCTTTCTCATATATCTCGATTCTTACGAATCTGCGGAACCTTTAAAATTCAAAACTTTTCAGAAGATCAGATCAAACTCAAACTCTTTCCTCTCTCTCTCTCTAAGGGGTCAAGCTTTAGAATGGATAGAATCCCTTCCTTCTGGTTCCATCACCAACTGGGAATAGATGGTTGAACAGTTTCTCCTCAAATACTTTCCGCCTGATAAAACTGCAAAATACCGAGCCAGTATCAACGGATTCCAGACCGATGATGATGAATCGTTACACGCAGCATGGGAGAGATACAAAAGTATTCTGAAAAGATGCCCACATCATGGACTGATCGTATGGTTGCAAGTACAAACTTTCTTTGATGCACAATCCAGTCAAAACAAACAGGCCATCGACCAAGTCGCCGGCGGAGACCTAGGATCCAAATCACCTAACGAAGCATTTGAAATCATGGAGAAGGCAACAAAGAAGAGTTTCGCTTATAACCCACCAAGATCTACACCAACACATAAAGGAATAAACCATGTCGATTCCAACATTCTTGTCAACGCACAACTTGAAGCCCTTTCTAAAAAATTCGAACAACTTCAAGCCGAGATTTCAAAAACCAAGATCTCATGTGACACATGTGAGGGAACTCATAAACAAGTGACTGCAAACAAATCGTTATTGCCATGGAAGAAGTTGACTTCATCACCCATCAAAACAACACTTTCAACAACAACTACAATCCAGGATGGAGAAACCACCCAAATTTCAGTTGGAAGGACGGTGGTAACACTCAAACCCTACCCGGATTCGAAAAGAGACCGATGAATCAATCCTTCCAGCCTAAACCACAATTCCAAGACCAAAGTTCCAGTGGCCATCAAAATTCGAGCTACTCAAAAATCGAAGAAATGTTAATCCAAATCATGACCAAAACAAACGAAGAATAAAAGAAGGCCGAATTAAGAGCTGTTGATATCGGAGGAGTATTATTGACGCATGAAGCTGAACTAAAAAGTCAATAAGCATCATTACAAAATCTAGAAACCCAAATCGGACAAATTGCCTGACAATTATCCGATAGACCACCTGGCGTTCTTCCAAGCAACACAATCACCAATTCGAATGCGACCGCTAATGCTGTTACACTCAGAAGAGGCACAACCACTGTTGCCTCGCCAACTTTAGAACCAGTTATGGAGAAGGAAGACCCTAACAAAACACAGAAGGTACTGATTCCAACAGGCACCGTACAACATAAGGAACCAGTCCGAACTTATGTTCCACCTATTCCATAACCTGGATGGCTGAAGCAGGAGAGATTGGAAGCACAGTACGGGAAGTTTTTAAAACTCTTCAAACAACTCCACATCAACTTTCCTTTTATCAAAGCTGATACGGGTTAGATTATACATATTTTAAAATAATATTTCCTACACTTTTAATTGCTTTTAGTTGGTTTTCTATGGCATTATTCTCAAATGGTTCATATTTATAGTGTATTAGTTACCAATGAAAACAAGTTAAAACATATTATTAATAACAAAATTCTGTAAATATGTACTAGAGTTATACATCTCACGTCCCTATGCTATAGTATAAATTAATATTAATTTATTTAAACAATAATACAAACTACCTGGTTACTTTAAATAGATGCAAAAAGAAAGAAATAGAGAATTTATAATTGAAAGAGTTTCCACAATTCCAAATTCGTTGAATCTTTTATCAAGAACTAACATCTTGAATAATTTTTGTGGAACATTTAGTGGGCCATCACAAGAATGGTAAATATCAATAATAATGGGCTGAACTAAGAATGCTTTGTGATGTGCACAACAATAATTCGGCTACAACATAATAAAAGGGGTTGGTTATATAAAGAATAAAAGAACCCTACATCAAGAGGGAGGCTGACGCAATTAGGGGGCTCCCTGTCACACAAGTCAGAGTTCAAGAAAAGAAGAATTCCAGGTGTGCGAAGGTTGTTCAACGCTTCGGAGAAGAAAATCAGTAAGCGAGCACCCTATATTGTTAAAAATATTATGATTGGCTAAACTGTTAAACTGTCTGGTTTTGGATGATTACTTTGTAGACTTGTTTTATTTTCGGTGTTGGATTATTATTGATTGGTTCATGCTTTGGTAAAGTTTTTATTTTATTTGGTTGTGATGCTTATGCGTATTTGGTATTAATTTATTATCAGTTTTTGTTCTATATGCGTCTTTGTGAATGTCTTTCATGTATAGATGCATATTAGCTTACTTATTGTGTGTTTGTAACTAGTTTATGGTTTATTGTTAACGTATTCCATAGGAACGATAATTGAGAGTTTAGAGATACCTAGTATTCTGCCACTTGAGAGACCGGGAGGTAATTAAGTGTCGTTTGTTTTGGTCTTTTGTGGGTTTGGGTAGTGATTGCACGTGAGTGACTTACCCTAGACTTCTTTAGATTCTTACATATCCGAATTATAACCAAATTCAATAGAATACCCCTTTACGCCTTAGGGTGTTTTGTGATTAGAGAGACTGGGAAGTGATATAATCTTTGAGTACCTTAGCGTAGTTAGGCAAGGTGAGACCGGGAGGTGAACCGAATCATTAAACCATTTAGCTTTACATGATATTTTGGGTTCTTAGGTATTGCTGATGAGACCGGGAGGTGATATAGCGTACTTTAGTTATTACTTAAGTTTCATATTTTTTAGAATCTGGTAACCAATCATAAATCCAATTTCGAGAGTTTACAAGTTGACTAGTAGGTTGCATAGGTAGTTGTTTCACCCTATTTTAATTTCGTCCGATTTGTTC
Source organism: Bidens hawaiensis (assembly GCF_021521415.1). Lineage (NCBI taxonomy): Eukaryota > Viridiplantae > Streptophyta > Magnoliopsida > Asterales > Asteraceae > Bidens > Bidens hawaiensis. The sequence goes on along the minus strand of NW_027497497.1, from coordinate 43,317 downwards.
ATGTCTAGATTTAGTATCAATTTTAAATTTAAGTATTATTTAGTTTATAGTTAATATTATAGTAAATAATTAAAAAAAGACAAAAATCAATTAAATCAATTTATTTAAGTTATTAGCTAGAGTCTGGTTTATGTGCCGCTAGGGTGTTGTGGGTTCGATATTCGGACTTCATTAGGCTTTATTACAATCGATAGGTACACTTGCATGTCTAGTGGTCTAGCATTAAGAGAGTCTAGATTTATAAATTAAACTAGTTAGTCTAGGTTAGGTTAGGTTTTTATAGACCGTGTTTTGCACATTAAAAGCCATTGCTCAAATGCCAAAATATGCCATGTTTCTCAAAGAAGTGCTGACAAACAAGAGGAAGCTGGATGAGCTATCACATGTCACCCTAAGCGAAGAATGTTCAGCAGTCCTCTAAAACAAGTTGCCGCCGAAAATGACCGATCCAGGGAGCTTTACTATCCTTTGTCTTATAGGAAATTTATCTGTTAGCAATGCCCTGGCTGACCTAGGAGCTAGTATTAACTTAATGTCTTATGCGGTTTTAGCAAAACTAGGGATAGGAGAACCAAAGCCCACCTGCATGAGCATTCAGTTAGCTGACCGATCCGTTAAATATCCTCGGGGCATTGTTGAAAACTTACTTGTCAAAATTGACAAATTTGTTTTCCCAATAGATTTTGTAATTTATATGAAAGAAGACAAAAGTGTACCTCTAATTTTAAGAAGACCCTTTCTAGTCACTGCAAAGGCTATCATTGACGTTTTCACTGGCAAACTCACTCTCAGGGTTAATGAAAAGGCTATCACTTTTGACATAGGAAAATCTATGCAACATCCGCAACATCACGATGACACATTATATTGTGTCGACATCATCGATTCCATCGTGAGTTGCTATGTGCGTAAATCTTCCATCAACACCCCATAAGAAACACAGATCTTAACTGATGTAAACATTAAACCCACCTTAAAACACGATAATCTCAATACTATCAATAACTATCAAGAAACATCAGAAGTAGTATGTGAGATCAGCGAACATAATGAAAAATTAAAAACATCAATCAAACAACCACCAGCCTTAGAACTAAAAGAACTCCTAAACCATCTCAAATATGTCTTTCTAGAAAAATACTCTCAACTCCCAGTAATTATTTCATCTCACCTTTCTAAAGAAGAGAAAGACGAACTTTTTAAGGTTCTCAAAAACCATAAGAAGGCCATCACATGGAAGATAATGTGTAAGGCCCCGTTACCGGTAACCCTACTTTCGTGTTGGATTTACTCATAAACACAGTTCTAAATATCAGAGTTAATTAAAAACTTTACGCGGAATATAAAACTTTCATAAAACATTACATATCAATTCATAATCATGTCTTAAAACATTCCTCTTGTCTTTCAAAATCAAAACATAACTTATAAAACATATCAGATCTTCAGATGCCAGGCTTTAGTCTTCTGCCATGTGTCCTCCACTCAAGCCAGCTGTCTCTACCTACTCACCTGCGTGCATACTAAAAGTCAGCTACGCTGAGTGAGTTCTAGTTAATCATACAATACCATACAATACCTTATTACATACATACATACTTAACCTCATAACTTTCTTTCATACACACATAAGTACTCATACCTTCATTCTTACTTACATACTTTCTTTACATTCATAATCATACGTTTTAAAGAGCCTTTCGCCCTATAACCTCACAGATATTATAAGGGTCTGGTCCCTAACATCACAGATATTATAAGGGTCTGGTCCCTAACATCACAGATATTGTAAGGGTCTGGTCCCTAACATCACAGATATTATAAGGGTCTGGTCCCTAACATCACAGATATTGTAAGGGTCTGGTCCCTAACATCACAGATATTATAAGGGTCTGGTCCCTAACATCACAGATATTATAAGGGTCTGGTCCCTTGCTTTCGAATATTAGTAGGGTTCAGTTTCCTCTTCGTTACTATACAACCATGCAACATACCTCGAGTATTATTAGGGCTTGGTACCCTTTTCGTAACCATACAACCGTCATTTCCTTCTTTTATTAACTTTATTACGTTCATACACATAAACATACATATCATACTTGCCATATTTATAACGTTGCAACCTGACAGTACGTGCAATATCCGAAGATCGTTCACGAACCATCAAGCAATCATTCGTACATATCACATATATCGCATATGGCTTTATAACGTTACAACCTGACAGTACGTGCAATATCCGAAGATCGTTCACGAACCATCAAGCAATCATTCATACATATCACATATATCACATATGGCATACACTTATCACTTAGGATAAATGTATTAACAACACATCAAGTATGCACACAGCCCCGAAAACATAACAAGGAATGGGGCTAGAAACTCACCTGGATCCTGTTACGCTCGCCGTTGATCGTAATTCCTTTCTTTAACTGGGCTCGGCTAACTGTATAATATTTACACATATCAATTAACTACTACTTCTCGTTTTGTATTTCTATCTATATATGACCCACAACGAACGGGGGTCCGGGGGCAGCGCCCCTGGCAGCGGGGTTCTAGGGGCGGCAGCCCCTAGCGGGGTCCAAGGGGCAGAGCCCCTGGCTGGGGTTAAGCTGCCAGGTCAGCTTGGAAAAATTTTATTTTCGATAACTGCCTTAACACATTTTCCATTAGGTTTTTAATTTATTTTCTAAGCGAACTTCACTTCAGGCGAAGTTAAACCTTAGGCGAACTTGGCTTCAGGCGAAGTTAAACCTTAGGCGAACTTGGCTTCAGGCGAAGTTAAACCTTAGGCGAACTTGGCTTTTAGGCGAAGTTAAACCTCAGGCGAACTTGGCTTTTAGGCGAAGTTAAACCTCAGGCGAACTTGGCTTTTAGGCGAAGTTAAACCTCAGGCGAACTTGGCTTTTAGGCGAAGTTACCATTTCAGCGAAGTTGCCATCAGGCGAACTTGGCTTCAGGCGAACTTATCATCAGGCGAACTTGGCTTGCAGGCGAAGTTCATCAGGCGAACTTAGCTTGCAGGCGAAGTTCATCGCTTGAAGGCGAAGTTGCCCAGATGAAGGCGAAGTTGTCGCGCTGCAGATCTGTTTTGCCCATAACTCCTTCGTTTCTTAGCCAAATAACTCGATTTTGGTACCCACGGAATCGTATGATCGGCGCCTACAAATCCCAACCATCAAATCGGCCTAAAATCGACGTTTTAGGGGTCCGATTTGGGCAGTTGTGTTTCGGGTCCGATTAACCCGTCAAATCCTAACCATTTTCAGTAATATTAGCTTTGCGGGATTAGTTCTTACCTTTCCAACTCAGATCTACCAGCAAAATCTCGGGTCTCGACTTCGGATCTCGGTCGGTTATGTGTGTGTTTTTGAGTGTGTAAAAGAGAAAGATGGAAATAAAATGATATCTTGGGCTTGGGAAGGGTATTTATATCTCTCAAGCCCACGGACCCAAGGCCCATTCTCATTTAACCCATCTTACGTAATCTAAGCCCATGACCCGTTCCTTACTCGACATTAAATAACTAAAACGTGAAATCACTAAACATAACTTTCTTTTATTTAACATTATAAAAATTTTAGGATGTTACATAATGGATATCAAAGGCATCAGCCCTACCTTTTGTACTCACAAAATCCTCATGGAGGAAGAATACAAACCCGTGTTACAACATCAAAGATGTCTCAATCCCAACATGCAAGATGTGGTGAAGAAAGAAGTAATGAAGCTCCTTGATGCAAGATTAATCTACCCAATCTCATATTCACCTTGGGTTAGTCCAGTTTAAGTAGTCTACAATAAGGGAGGAAAGACAGTTGCAATGAACGAGAGGGACGAGCTAATACCATTGAGGACCATCACAGGCTGGCGAGTTTGCATTGATTACCGGAAGCTTAATGACGCCACAAGAAAAGATCATTTTCCACTTCCTTTTATCGATCAAATGCCTGAACGTTTATCTGGAAAAATGTTCTACTTTTTCTTGATGGATTCTCTGGATACTTTCAGATTCCTATTGCTCCTGAAGATCAGTAGAAAACAACCTTTACATGTCCGTATGGAACCTTCGCCGACCGAAGAATGCCATTTGGGATATGTAATGCTCCGGCCACCTTCCAACGTTGCATGGTGGCAATCATTCATGAAATGATCGAACACTCTATGGAAATTTTCATGAACGGCTTCTCAGTCGTTGGAGACTCAATCGATCATTGTCTAAAAACCCTAGACAGAATGTTAGCTAGGTGCGAAGAAGTAAATTTAGTACTCAACTGGGAAAAATGCCACTTTATGGTCAAAGATGGCATTGTTCTTGGTTATAAGGTATCTCAAGAAGGATTAGAAGTTGATAGAGCAAAAATAGAAACCATCTCTAAACTTCCACTACCAACTTCAGTCAAAGCCATTAGAAGTTTTCTAGGTCATGCAGGATTCTATCGTCGTTTCATAAAAGACTTCTCCAAAATTGCTAGACTATGACTAAACTTCTGGAGAAAGACACACCATTCATCTTCTCTGAAGAATGTGTTGAATCATTCAACACATTAAAAGACAAACTTGTCAACGCACCAATCATGACTACACCCGATTGGACCCATCCATTCGAAATCATGTGCGATGCAAGTTACTTTGCAGATGGAGCCGTACTCGGACAAAGCAAAGAGAAACACTTTCACCCAATTTACTACGCTAGTAAAACTCTTAATGATGCACAAGAAAATTGCACCACGACAGAAAAAGAGTTACTAGCTGTAGTTTTTGCCTTTGAAAAATTTAGATCTTACCTAGTTCTTTCCATAACCATAGTTTACACCGACCATGCCGCCATACGATACCTCTTCAACAAGCACGATGCCAAACCTAGACTCATCTGATGGATTCTCTTGCTCCAAGAATTTGACATAGAAGTCAAGTACAAGAAGGGAGCGGAAAATGTAGCCACAGACCATCTTTCACGCTTAGAATGCCCAGCTTCAGAAGAACCTCAAAATGAAATTATCAATGATAATGTCCACTGAAGTTCTCATGCATATCCAAGAAGTCATGCAAGAGGGGGATGAAAGTCCTTGGTTTGCCGATTTCGCAATCTACTTGGCTTGTAAAATCCTAAGAAAAGGGCTAACTCATCAATAGCGGAAGAAGTTCTTTTCTGACCTTAAGTTCTATTTCTGGGAAGATCCATACTTGTTTAGGATAGGTGCCGATCAGGTTGTTCGTAGGTGTGTATCAGGAAAGGAATCCCTAGATATCCTCAAACACTGCCATGAAGGACCAACTGGTGGACACAACAGTACTGCCACCACGGTTTGGAAAGTGTTTGATGCAAGATTTTTCTGGCCCACCATATATAAGTACACACATGCTTTGATCCAAGCATGCGATGCTTGTCAAAGTGCCGGGAACATCTCAGCCAAAAATGAGATGGCTCGAAAAGGCATTCAAATTTGTGAAGTCTTTGATGTATGGGGAATAGATTTCATTAGCCCATTTCCTAACTCATTCGGAAACCAGTACATCCTTGTAGCAGTCGATTACGTGTCTAAATGGGTAGAAGCACAAGCTCTTCCCACGAATGACGATCGAGTAGTTGTACGTTTTCTGAAAAGGTTATTTTCACGCTCCAAAAGCCCTAATTAGCGACAGGGGTACTCACTTCTGTAACGCTCTAATGGAGAAAGTCTTAGCAAGATATGGAGTCCACCACCGACTAGAAACACCATATTACCCTTAGACTAGTGGGCAAGTAGAAGTCACGAATGGGGAACTAAGAGAATACTTGAAAGAACTATAGGATTGAATCGCAAAAATTGGGCGGAAAAGTTAGATGACGCTTTGTGGGCCCTTAGGACAGTCTCCAAAACCCCCCATAGGAGCAACATTCAAACTCGTTTATGGAAAAGCATGTCATCTACCCATAGAACTAAAACACAAAGCTTATTGGGTTCTCCGAGCAGTGAATTTTGATTTAAAATCCGCCAGTAAAAACCGGGAAGATCAGATTCACGAGCTAGAGAAATTAAGGGCACTGGCCTATGAAAACTCCTGGTCTTACAAAGAAAACACTAAACGTTTACACGACGCACATTTGAAATGAAACAAGAAGATTCAAATTGGCGATCGAGTACTATTTTACAACACACGTCTACATCTTTTCCTAGGAAAATTGAAATCTCACTGGACAGGTCCATACGTAGTTGAATCAGTTTTTGACTATGGGACAATTGAGATCTCAAATTCTAATGGCCACAAGAATTCAATGGACATCGGTTAAAACCATAAATCGATGGCCCATTCGAAGAAGTTTCGGAGGTACTAATCCTCCGCCCAAACCAATAAATACCGTCAGAAGGGTCTAGCCAAGACCTTAGTTAAACTAGGCCTTGTAAATATGTTCCTTTGTTTTACTAAAAAAAATTAAGTACCAAAAACACGGGGGCGTGCTCCTAGAAGCACGGTCCCGTGCCACAAAGAGCGGACCGGAATCTTCGCTGCAAAAATCTCAATCAGACTGGTTTGTAACAGAATTGTCAGAACAAAAACACGGGGCCGTGCTTCTACAAGCACGGGGTCGTGCCTGGAAACTGGTTCGCTATAAAAGGCACCCTTTGCCAATGCATTTCTTGCACCAACCCAATTACAAACACCCCCCCTGAAATCATAACATGCCTACTGAGATGAGCGAAGCAATGTTCAGGTTCATTAACTTTTAAATTTGAAGATAAATAGTTCCCTTTAATTTTTAACTTTAAGTATATTTTTTATATAGTTTGTAATTTTTTGCAAAGATATCATTAAATCTGGAACTTATTATCTTTAGTTTGATTTGAATTCTTACCATATAAATTTTAAGATATTAACAAGAGGTGTAAGTAAAGGTAAATATAAGGCGCATACATTGTGTTTGGCTTAGTAGAATGTAGGAACCCCTTAATAGTAAGTTGTTGGAGTTGGTGGATATGCTTAAAAGGTGTAGGGTTCACATAGCATGCTTTCAGGAGACTGGATGGAGATAGCATGGAGAGACCAAGTGTAATGGGTATAAGTTGCGCTCTATGTATACAAGTATTGAATTATGATTTTGAAAAGTGCTTGGTTTGCATGAAAAGTAGGTATGTGCAAAAAAAAGGCTAAACTTGGTTCGGTTATTAACCGTATCCGAATTGCGAGTTCGAATTTCAGATTGGTTTTCAGATATCGGTTTTTTTGGTTATCTGATTCAACCAGTTACTACTTTTGGTAATGTCAAGCCCATTTCAGTTGATAAGCACATAAGCCCAGATCTCCACATCTGATTTTGCAGGTAAGATTACGAATATGATTATAATATTTTTAGGATTTACTTATTGTGACACCTATGGAATTTGAATTAAAAAATAATAGCAAGCTTTGTATTCCTATTCTATTTTCCATAATATACTTTAAAATTGCTTTAGTGTATGCCAACTTAATTTACTTTTCTACTAAAATTATAAGATTATCATGATTTGCAAATGAAAATAGAGATACAAGAAAAAAAGAAACAATATGTTGTTTTTGAAAATTTAGCTTCAGTTGGAACTGACAATAATTAAACAGACCAATTTGGTTTTTTAGTTAAATTCAGTTATTTTGGATATTAACCAAAACCGATCCAAATTGAATTAGGTTTGGCTAGGCAATTTCGTATTCAGATCGGTTCGGATTTTGAATATGGAAAGAAAAAATCAAATCCAAATATCCAATATCTTAACCGATCCAAATTGAATTAGGTTCGGCTAGGCATGGTCGTTTTTATAAAAGTAGGCTAAATCAATGAGAGTTCACCATTTACAAATGAAACAATCTGGTGGCCTCATAGGGGTGGGAAGTGACTAGAGCGCGACACATTTGATTTGTTGTTAGGCATTTATATAGATTGTTCAAATCAGTTATATATAGTTCATTTGTTGACTAAATTTATTTTTGGAATATGAGGTTAATCATCAACTCTGATATAGTTTATGGTTCACGTTAAGTTAAGTATAAAATTAGTGGGTAATGTTAACAAAATATTATTTAAGGATCATGCACACTCCGACTCTGCCTCAACCTAAAAACACTAATAATACCTTTTTCAAAACATCATGAAAATAATGTTCAAATAATGACAATCGGTTTTGAAACGAAGTTTGGGAAATAATGAGTTATATGCAATATTGGACAATCTTTTTACTATAAGAAATTACCAAACAAGTAAGCCTCAGGTTTAATTAAATAAGGTTTCTTTTTTGATTAATTATGTCTTTTATTTGTCTTTTCCCAGGTGGAATTAAAGCCACATGAGATTTCAGTGGACGAGGCTTGTAACACCCAGGCTAAAGCGAAAACGCCAGAGTGTGACGTACTAATTGTTCAAAACACATGTGATACTATTAAGTGACAATAATATCATTACTTAATTAAAACACCAAGTACACAAGTTTGTAACAAGAAATACAAGGAAAAATATAGGAACAATTAACAACTTGTCAATTTCTTTAATATCATTACCTAAGTTCAAGTGTCCTTGTCACGACAACATTCTCTAAATAAGGTACTTGTAGCATATATATATAATAATGTCAACTAAATGAATAGTTGGTGAGTTCACACAACTTTTGATATAGGTACATAAAAATAATACAATTCCATGAACAAGTGTAAATGAGCAAGTAAGGTACTTTCCAACTGGGATTGTGCACCAACGTATTCAGATAAGTGCAAGTAAGGTCCTTTCCAGTTGAGATTGTGCACCAACATACTCGGATAATGAGTCCATTTTCCACTCATAACAACAAATGTCTTGAGCGCAAAGGGGGGCGTATGATCATACTATATTGAAGTAACCCATGAAAAAGTAATTTGTAACAAGTAACAAGTAAACACAAGTCCATGTAGCGAGTTGTAGTTTGTAAATAACGAATAAACGATATTATAATTTGGCTAGGATATATATGCTACCCCCAAAAGTAGTAAAATAGTAAAAAGGGGGCGTGAGAAACTCACCATGAAGTTGAAGACAAACTTGAAATAAAACCAATATCGTGTAAATGAAACCAGGGAAAATGAACTTCATGAACTAAAATTAAAAGTACAAAATCAAATGTTAACTAACGACTTATAAAAGTAAATAAATCTATTTGACGGAAATTAGAAATGTTTAATGTATATTTTATCATATTATGGAGTTTTGATAATATAATATTATTATTAAGCTTTAACGAATTTTAACGAATTGTTAATATAATATTACATTAAATTACAAGATTAATATTAGGTTTGAATATTATAGCGTTTACGGAGTTTGGATGTTAACGGTATATTTTATTTCGACAAACGAATTTGTTAACGAATTTCAAGGTTTAACAAACGAAAATATATATACAATATATATATATATATAAGTCAAACTAGTTTTAAACGAGTTTGACGGGTTTGAGATTTATAATGTTTATGAGTTATGTATTTTTAACAGGATTTTAGTTTGAGAATAATTACGTTGGCGTGTTATAATGTCTAACGAAATAATAATTATCAATATAATATTAATCGGGTTCTATCGAAACTTAACGGAAACAAAAGAAGGGTCTTTAGGTGAAAATGATAAATATGATTTATAATAAATTTTACTAAACATAAAATAATTTGTATATGGTTTATATAATTTTTCTAACTTTTATTTGGTTTAATATAGTTTTTATAAATTTTAGTTTGGTTATTATAATAAGAAAAATGATTTAAAAAGAAAATAAAAAGCAAAAACGGGCTTACCTGGGTTCGAACCCGGGTCTCTGTGGTAGCAAGACATGGACCCAACCAACTGGACTAGTTGCTTATTTGTTATTCTAACCAGAAAAACAAATATATACATATTACACAATCAAGTTCATCATCTTCTTAATGAAACCCTAGATTTAAATATGTTACTCTAGTACATGTTCGATCAAATTTGTAACATCCCTAACTTTCGTATAATAACGTTTATTATATTATTTATTACGATGGGAAAGTTTACTCCAGTTCGTAAATAAATAATAAAATAATAATGATAGGGAGGTAGTAGGCTAATTAGATGGAGCAATCATGGACCAAAAAAGGAAAGATGGGCTTTAGGTCCGTGGGCTTAAGGGAGTATAAAAACCTCTTAAACCCTAATCCTTTCCATTTTCATCCATCTTATCCATCTTATTCCCTACACACCTAAACATCTTCTTACGGCCGCGAGCTAGAGGAAGGAATTCAAGACTCGAATCAAGCCAAATATAGATAGATCTTTAGTATACAAGATAGATACAAGGTCATAGTTCATAGACAAGCTAACTCGAAGCCTAAAAACGCTTAAAGGTACGTGCTTTAACCTTAAAGGTTACGTTTTTATGAACGGTTTGCCATGAAACTTAACCCTAGAGTAGATCGGGTCCAGATGTTTCATAAAAATGCCTAACTAAAACGGGTTTGATATTGATAAAGGTTTAAACTTTATACCTAAAATGGGGTTGAATCTCGTTAAGGAAATGCTAACGAGTGTAAAACGTTTGGGATGAATAGAAATGCTAACGAGTGTAAAACGTTAAGGAAATGCTAACGAGTGTAAAACGTTTGGGTTAAAGTTCATGGTATGAACCATAAAACAATTTACTGAGCTGGATAAAAGTGATAAAGATAGAAAGATGAGTTGAACACACGTAAACTAAGGGTTCTCGATCCAAACTGAGGGTACTCAGCCAAGAATGAGGGCTCTCGGCTACCCTATGGAGTTCTCGGTCAACCCACGTTTTTGGTCAAACATGGGTTCTCTGCTTTGAGTTCTTGGCCACCCAGTTGGTTTGGGCCTGAACCAAGTTGGACCCAGTTGCTTTAATGGACAGATGTGCTTGATCTAGCTAGTCCACAAGTTACTAAGCCTTTATCTAAATTAATATAAAACTAGCCCGTTATCTTAAAGCCCAACTTAGATAATACGTTGGTTAACTAAAATACCAACTTAAGCAATTATACGGTTAATTAACAAATATATATAACAGTTAGTTGTGCACAATTAAAAATGGGGATAACGATTAATGGAGAATGCAACAGGATCCATGTGAGTTTCTAGCCCCATTCCTTGTTATGTTTTCGAGGCTGTGTGCATACTCGATGAAATTAGTTAATACACTTACCTTAAGTGGTAAGTGTATGCCTATTATGATATACGTGAATGTTATAAAAGAATGCTTGACGGTACATGAACGATCTTCGGGTATTGCATGTACAGTTAGGAGATAGTTAGATGATATGATTGTTTATATACATGTTGTAAGTATGAAGTATGTATGTTATAGAATATGAGTATAGAAGAAAGTACGTAAATTTATAAAAGAAAAGTATGATGTGAAGGAATTGACGGTAAAGGGTGGCAGACCCTAATAATATCTGTGAAGGAGGGTGGCAGACCCTAATAATATCTGTGAAGGATGTGGCAGACCCTAATAATGTTTGTGAAGGAGGGTGGCAGACCCTAATAATATCTGTGAGGTTATAGGGCGAGAGGCTCTTTAAGGGTGGCAGACCCTAATAATATATGCGAGGTTATAGGGTGAAAGGCTCTTTAAAAGGTAAAAGTATGTATGTAAAGAAAGATGAAATATGAAGTATGAAAGAAAGAAAGTACGAAAGTAAGAATGAAAGTATATACTTACGTATGTATGAAAGAAAGTAAAGAAGGACAAGTATGTAAAATAAGAACGTATTGTATGTTGATTGTATTAACTAGAACTAACTCAGCGTAGCTGACTTTAAGTATGCACGCAAGTGAGTAGAATGAGGCAGTTAGCTTGAGGGGGACACATGGCAGGATTGGACGGAGCTGGCATCTGAAGATATTGTCATGATGTTTTAGTACTACCATTTATGTTATGAGACAAGTTTTGTATGATGTTATGAATGATTGACTATTTTAGTATTTCCACGAAAGTTTTTAATTAATTCTGATTTTAGAACGACGTTTATGAGTAAATCCAACGTCCAAATATAGGGCACCGGTAACGGGGCCTTACAATATTATGTTAGGGGTTTTGTTACTCGGCTCTAAGTGATTCAAATCCATATAAAAATTACCTGGTATGGTTTCGGATTGACGGAGAACGGATCTCGCCGGAAAATGAACTACGGTGAACAAAACAAAGATTAAAGAGAGTTTGGTTGTGTAATTTTATGTTTGTAACCAGTTTAAACGAAGATTCGTGATCTATTTATACTTTCAATTGTGTCATTTGATGTATAATTCGAGTTATTAAGTTTTTATTAATTCCGATGGTTTGGTGATTTAAACGAGTTTTTATTAATTCCGGGTGGTGGCGTTGGCAAGTGTTGCAATACGGGTGTGGTCCGGTGTAGGGCTTCTTGTTTGGAGGGGCTTGTTGGGCTTGTGGTTGGGCTAAGACATAATTTTGGGAGTTGGGTTTTCTCTTGTTGTTGCGGTAGTGAGATGAGTTGTTGTGGTTGGTATTCTTGGAGGGTCCAGGCTTAGAGGATTCGGGCTTAGATTCCTTAGTGGGATCAGGTGTGGGCTTATGATGTATGTAAAATTATACAACTTTTAAGCATCAAATAATCTCTAAAAACTGCAACTTCTATCAAATAACATAGCACATAAGGCTACTTATTTTAGTAAAATGTAATTTCAGGTAAACTCAAGTCTCAAACGAAGAAACAAGCGAAAAGACGAAGAAAAACGGAAGAAAACACAATAAAAACAAGAAACACGCCCCCATGCCTCAAGAAACACGCCCCCTTGCTTCTGGAAACAAGAAAAGACAAAATTCTACAAGAATTTAAGCACATGTTAACAAAAGCATGGGGCCGTGGTCACCTCCAGATAAAGACAAAAAGAATTGAAGCACATGTTAATAAAATCACGGGGGCGTGCCTCTGAAAGCACACCCCCGTGCTGAGTCATCATGTACGATCTGACAACATGCAACTGGGACACGTGGACACGGGGCCGTGTATCTACCTCCAGACAGCCTATAAATAGAGGCTCTTGTGGCATTTGAGAAGTGTGCTTGAAGTAGAGTTCTATACGGTTTTCACTTATAAAAACACCCACATTACACTCATATTGAAGATCTAGTGAGAAGTTTTAAGGCTTGGAGGTTACCATCATCATCCATCATCATCAACACCATCATAATCCATCATTAAGAAGGGAGGTTCATCCACATTTGGTTAGATTGTTCTAGTTTAATCATGTGCTTGTTATCATCATCTCTTTTTATGTTAATAACAATGTTCGTTATGAGCTAAACTCCATTTACCATCTATAATCTATTTAAAAGCTTTGTTTTACTTGATGATTACATGAAACATGTGGTTTAGTTTGGTATAGTACATGGTTATATTGCAATTATCCATTGATGAAGAAATATTTTATCACTTTAATTCAATACATCAAGGTTGATGATTTTATAATCTTTCATGGTAACTCATGTTCTTGGAAACTAGAAATGGTAAAAAGAATACTTTGATACTTTATTCAAGATAAAACATGGATCCTTATGTTGTACTTAGAAATGATGAGATATAAGCTATGATCTATTTCTCTAGTTTTGATAATTATGAAATAACATTGTTAACACGATTGCTTAGGTTATCATACTAGTTATCATATGTTAATGGAATGTGTGCTTATAATCTAATTAAATAAACCAAGGGGAGGTTGTGTGAGTTAACTACAACCACTCGAAGTTGTTAGGAATGGTATTTGATAAATCAAAGTCGATCCTAATCGTTCTACTATACCAAACTGCTTGTCTACTTAAATTGACATTCTTGTGGTAGCATGACATTAGGAAATGATGAACTTTAAAATGCGTATGCTACTTTCTTTTATGTCATAGAATATGTTCACTTAGAAATGAGTGACTTTTCTATCATATATTCTTTGGACAAGTCTATCACATGTTCATTTAATAATCATCAAGGAATAATAGAGTGGATCCTAGATATTAGATGGTAAACCTTCATATAATTGAATTACTCACTTATAAACTCTCTTCTTGTCACCTATATACTATATATAAGTATTTATATTTTATAAAAAGTTTAAAAATCTACCCTAAAATGATTAAAACGTCCGATTAAAGTAAAACGACGATTCATTATTAGAAACATTTGTGTCCACGGATCGATACTTAGTTCTTACCAATATATTCTACATATACGATAGGTACACTTGCTATTTTGTGTGTGTTTAGTCTTAGTATAAATCACTTTTATAAATTTAAAATGTGATATTGTGTAGACGCTAAAACTCCATTCTCTTATATTTCACCAAACGCACAACACACATCAAGTTTTTGGCGCCGCTGCCGGGGACACGGTACGTTTCTAAGAACGATCAAAGTTTTAATTTAATCATTGTTTGTAATTGTATAAATTTTTAACTTTCATTTTATATACTTTTTACTAACTATTAAAACTATATAATTTTACGGCTAGCCTAATTTTAACTTTTATTTACCTAACCATTGCCTTTGCTTAATTAACTTAGACCTTTGTTTAGTTTTAAATAGCTTAGCCTAACTCGTAGTTTAACTTTAACTAATCTTTAGTCTAAATAATTTAAATTTGATTTAACCCCATGTATGTCCTATACATTCGGACCTGAGCTTGTTTTCTCCTATTACTGAACTGGAACGACTCTTTCGTCGATGAACGCGTAAACGGACTGCAGAAACCACCGAAACAATCAAAGACGAGTCAGTAAATGCCACGACATCAGGATAAAATCAAATAAAAGAAATGATGGCGATGAACCAAACATGAGCCAGTTTGCCAAGCTAACTCTCGAATGCTATGGCAATGGAGTGGCTCCACCTGACATCACCGAACATTTCGAAATCAAATCAAGCACCATTCATCTGGTGGAAAATTTAGTTCAATTTCATGGTCTCCTCAACGAAGACACTCTTTCTCATATATCTCGATTCCTACGAATCCGCGGAACCTTTAAAATCCAAAACTGTTCAGAAGATCAAATCAAACTCAAACTCTTTCCTTTCTCTCTAAGGGGACAAGCCCTAGAATGGATAGAATCTCTTTCCTCTGGTTCCATCACCAATTGGGACTAAATGGTTGTACAGTTTCTCCTCAAATATTTTCCGCCTGATAAAACAGCCAGATACCGAGCCAGCATTGCCGGATTCCGGACCGATGATTATGAGTCATTACACGCAGCATGGGAGAGATACAAAAGTCTTCTAAGAAGATGCCCATATCATGGACTGAGCGTATGGTTACAGGTACAAGCTTTCTTTGACGCACAATCCAGTCAAAACAAACAGGCCATCGACCAAATCGATGATGGAGACCTGGGATCCAAATCACCTAAGGAAGCATTTGAAGTCTTGGAAAAGGCAGCAAAGAAAAGCTTCGCTTACAACACACCAAGATCTACACCAACCCATAAGGGAACACATCACGTCGATTCCAACACTCTTGTCACCGCACAGCTTGAAGCCCTTTCTAATAAATTCGAACAACTTCAAGCCGAATTATTGAAAACCAAGATCACCTGTGACACCTGTGGAGGAACTCATAAGACAAGTGATTGCAAACAAGTCATTATGGCCATGGAAGAAGTTGACTTCATCGCTCGGCAAAACAACTCTTTCAGCAACAACTACAATCCAGGATGGAGAAACCACCCGAATTTCAGTTGGAATGATGGAGGTAACACTCAACCCCTACCCGGATTCGAAAAAAGACCAATGAATCAGACCATCCAGCCTAAACCACAATTTCAAGATCAAAGTTCCAGTAGCCATTAAAATCCAAGCTACTCAAAAATTAAAGAAATGTTAATCCAAATCATGACCAAAACAAATGAAGCAGAAAAGAAGGCCGACTCAAGAGTTGTTGATATCAGCGGAGTACTGTTAAAACATGAAGCTGACCTAAAATTTCAACAAGCATCATTTCAAAATCTAGAAACTCAGATCAGACAAATTGCCTGACAATTATCCGAAAGACCACCCGGCACTCTTCCAAGCAACACAATCACCAACCCAAATGCGATGGCTAACGTAGTTACGCTCAGAAGCGGTACAACCACTGTTGCCTCACCAACTTCAGAACCAGTTATGGAGAAGGAATCCCTGACAAAGCGCAGGAAAGACTGATCCCAATAGGCACCGTACAACCTAAGGAACCAGTCCGATCTTATGTTACACCTATTCCATACCCTTGACGGCTGAAGCAGGAAAGATTGGAAGCTTAGTACAGGAAGTTTTTAGAACTCTTCAAACAACTCCACATCAACATCCCTTTTATTCAAGCCATTGCTCAAATGCCAAAATATGCAAAGTTTCTCAAATGTGTTGACAAACAAGAAGAAGCTGGAGGAATTTTTGCATGTCACCCTTAGTGAAGAATGTTCAGCTGTCCTCCGAAACAAGCTGCCGCCAAAAATGACCGATCCAGGGAGCTTTACTATCCCTTGTCTCATAGGAAATTTGTCTGTTAGTAATGCCCTGACCGACCTAGGAGCTATTATTAATTTAATGCCTTATGCGGTTTTTGCAAAACTAGGGATAGGAGAACCAAAGTCCACCCGCTTGAGAATTCAGTTAGCTGACCGATCCGTTAAATATCCTCGGGGCATTATTGAAAACATGCTTGTCAATATTGACAAATTTGTTTTCCGAGTAGATTTCGTAATTCTAGACATGGAGGAAGACAAAAGTGTACCTCTAATTTTAGGAAGACCCTTCTTAGCCACTGCAAAGGCTATCATTGATGTTTGCACCGGCAAACTCATTCTCAGGGTTAATGACGAGGTTATCACTTTTGACATAGGAAAATCTATGCAACATCCGCAACATCACGATGACACATTGTACTGTGCCGACATCATCGATTCCATCGTGAGTTGCTATGTGAGAAAATCTTCCATCAACACACCATTAGAATCACAAATCTTAACTGATATAGACACTAAACTCATTTTAGAAAATGAAAATCTCAATGCTAATGACAACAATCAAGAAGCATCAGAAGTAGTATGTGAGATCACCAAACATAATGAAAAATCAATCGAAGGACCACCATCCTTAGAACTAAAAGAACCTCCAAACCATCTCAAATATGTCTTTCTTGAAAAAGACTCTCAACTCCCAGTAATTATTTCATCTCACCTTTTTGAAGAAGAGAAAGACGAAGTTCTTGAGGTTCTCAAAAACCATAAGAAGGCTATTTCATGGAAGATCATGGTTATCAAAGGCATCAGCCCTTCCTTTTGTACTCACAAAATTCACATGGAGGAAGAATACAAGCCCGTGGTCCAACATCAAAGACGTCTCAATCCCAACATGCAAGGCATGGTGTAGAAGGAAGTAATCAAACTACTTGATGCCGGATTAATCTACCCAATCTCAGATTCACCTTGGGTTAGTTCAGTTCAAGTAGTCCCCAAGAATGGAGGAATGACAGTTGTAATGAATGAGAAGGACGACCTAATCCCAATGAGGACCATCACAGGCTGGCGAGTTTGCATTGATTACCGGAAGCTTAATGACGCCACGAGAAAAGATCATTTTCCACTTCCCTTTATCGATCAAATGCCTGAACGTCTATTTGGAAAAATGTTCTACTGCTTTCTTTTATGGATTCTCCGGATACTTTCAAATTTCCATAGCTCCTAAAGATCAGGAGAAAACAACCTTTACATTCCCATATGGAACCTTCGCTTACCGAAGAATACCATTTGGACTATGTAATGCCCCAGCCACCTTACAACGTTGCATGGTGGCCGTCTTTCATGAAATGATCGAAAATTTTTATGGAAGTATTCATGGACGACTTCTTTGTCTTTGGGGACTCCTTCGATCATTGTTTAAAAAACCTAGACAATATGTTGACTAGGTGTGAAGAAGTGAATTTAGTACTTAACTGGGAAAAATGCCTCTTTATGGTTAAAGAGGGCATTGTTCTCGGTCGCAAGATATCTCAAGAAGTACTAGAAGTTGATAGGGCAAAAATAGAAACCATCTCTAAACTTCCGCCACCAACTTCAGTCAAAGCCATTAGAAGCTCTCTAGGTCACGCAGGATTCTACCGTCATTTCATAAAAGACTTCTCCAAAATTGCTAGACCTATGACCAAACTTGTAGAAAAAGACGCAGCATTCGTTTTTTCTAAAGAATGTGTTGAATAATTCAATACACTAAAAGACAAGCTTGCCAACGCACCAATCATGACTACACCCGATTGGACCATTCCATTCGAAATCATGTGCGATGCAAGTGACTTTGCAGTTGGAGCCATACTCAGACAACGCAAAGAGAAACATTTTCACTCAACTTACTATGCTAGTAAAACTCTTAATGATGCACAAGAAAACTACACCACTCGGACAATGAAAAGTTTAGATCGTACCTAGTTCTTTCCAAAACCATAGTTTACACCGACCATGCAGCCATTCGATACCTATTCAACAAGTAGGATGTCAAATCTAGGCTTATCCGATGGATTCTCTTACTCCAAGAATTCGACATAGAAGTCAGGACAAGAAAGGAGCATAAAATGTAGCCGCAAACCATCTCTCTGGCTTAGAATGCCCAGCTTCAGAAGAACAGCATGAGGAAATTATCGATGATAATTTCCACATGAAGTTCACGTGCATATCCAAGCAGTCATGCAAGAGGAAGATGAGAGTCCCTGGTTTTCCAATTTCGCAAACTATTTAGCTTGTAAAATTTTAAGAAAAGGGCTAACTGATCAGCAGCGGAAGAAATTCTTTTCGAACCTTAAGTTCTATTTCTGGGAAGATCCATACTTGTTTAGAATAGGTGCCGATCAGGTTGTCCGTAGGTTTGTATCAGGAAAGGAAGCCTTAGATATCCTCAAACATTGCCATGAAGGACCAACTGGCGGACACCACAGTACCGCCACTACAGTCAGAAAAGTGTTTGATGCAGGATTCTTCTGGCCCACCATATATAAAAACACACATACTTTGATCCAAGCATGTGATGCTTGTCAAAGAGTCGGGAACATCTCAGCCAAAAATGAGATGGCTCAAAAAGGCATTCAAATTTGTGAAGTCTTGGATGTATGGGGAATAGATTTCATGGGCCCATTTCCTAACTCATTCGGAAACAAATGCATCCTTGTAGCAGTTGACTACGTATCCAAATGGGTAGAAGCACAAGCTCTTCCCACTAATGATGCTCGAGTAGTTGTACGATTTATGAGAAAGTTATTTTCACGATTTGGTACCCCAAAAGCCTTAACCAGCGACAGAGGAACTCACTTCTGTAACGCTTTAATGGACAAGGTCTTAGCACAATATGGAGTTCATCACCGACTAGCAACACCATATCACCCTCAGACTAGTGGGCAAGTAGAAATCTCGAATCGAGGAATTAAAATGATTTTAGAAAGAACCATAGGGATGAATCGCAAAAATTGGACGGAAAAGTTAGATGACGCTTTGTGGGCCCTTAGGACAGCCTACAAAACCCCCATAGGAACAACACCTTTCAAACTTGTTTTTGGAAAAGCATGTCATCTACCTGTAGAACTTAAGCACAAAGCTTTGTGGGCTCTTAGAGCAGTGAATTTTGATCTAATGTCCGCCGGCAAAAATCGGGAAGATCAAATTCACGAGCTCGAAGTACTAAAAGCACTGTCCTATGAAAAATCCTGATCTTACAAAGAAAAGACTAAACGTTTACACGACGTCCATTTAAAAGGAAACAAGAAATTTCAAATTGATGATCGTGTACTGTTATATAACACACGTTTACGTCTTTTCCCAGGAAAGCTGAAATCTCGTTGGACAGGTCCTTACGTAGTTGAATAAGTTTTTGACTATGGGACAGTTGAGATTTCAAATTCTATTGGACACAAGTTCAAAGTTAATGGCATCGATTAAAATCATATATCGATGGGCCATTTGAATATGTCTCGGAGGTAATAGTCCTCCAACCAACTAAATAAACAGAATTGTCAGACTGGTTTGTAACAGAATTTTCAAACCAAAAACACTGGGGCGTGCTTCAAAAAGCACGGGGCCGTGTTCGACTTCTGGTTGACTATAAAAGGCACCCTTTGCCAATGTGTTCCTTGCACCAACCCAAACCAAAAACATTCTCATCTAAACATTCCTACTGAGATGAATGAAGCGATTCCCGTTCCTCGACAGCCGAGAAATGAAACCCGACACGTATCCAAAACCGAGCTTCTTTTGAAACTTCATGAACTCATCAAAGAACTCACCGAGATGAATCTCCTAGCATAAATGTGTCTCGTTCAACTCACTGAATCGGTGGAGAACATGAAAATGGAACTTTGGGACATTAACGAACAACTCCAGTTTCAAGTTCTCGGTTTCACGTACTTTCCACCACCAGGACCCTTTGGCGGAGGAGAACCCTTCGGAGAGATCTAGGAACCTTAATTTTCTGTTTTCATGTGTTAACAACTGCACTATGCACTTCGTGCTAGGATCTTCGGGCTTAACCCGAATAATTTTATGTTTCTAGGAAAGCCGGGCTTATCCCGTAATTGTTTTAGGACATTTAATTTTAATGAAAAGTATTTTTTTAGGATGATCAAACTCTTGAAATAACATACTAAACATCATTCTAAAAATTCCGGCTCCTGCGTTTGGCTAAAAAATCAAAGAAAATTTCAGTGACAAAAAGCGTGGGGCCGTGCTTCTCAAAGCACGGGGCTTTGGTCACCTTAGAATCTTCAGCATGATACGCGCTGACTCCGTACAATTCTATGAATCAGAAACATTTTTCCCTTAGTAGCACAGGGTCGTGCTTCAAGAAACACGGGGCCGTGCTCGACTTTCCAGTCTCTATATAATGCATGAAAAAACTCACTATTCAATTCACACCAAACACAAAATTACTGAAATGGAAAGCAAGAAAGTTGAATGGAGGCCAGTGAGGAAAGGCAAGCAATGTGATTCTTCCTCAAACCTTGAGAAAGAAATCATGAGGAATCAATGCATCATGAGGGACCAAGTCGAAAGTAATATCCAAACTGAGGCTCGCTTAATCTAGCTGATAAACAAAATCGAACTACTGCGGTTTGAGAATTTCCATGTTGTGGACAACCACAACAAGGATGTGGCTTTCAAACTCAACTATCTTAACCGGGAGATCACAAAGCTCTATAAAAAGCTTTTCGAGCTCTTGGAACCTAAACTAGCTCCACCACACATTCAAGACCTGTTCGGGAATGGTGGTCGTTGAAGTTCTGATTTTGTCTTGTTAAGAAGTTACTCTTGCTAGTGTTATGTTTCATGATTCGGGATTGTTGTTGTACTTTTCTTTCCACTATGTTTAACTATGTTTTATATTTTAATGAAAATTAGGACTTTTAATTTCTATCTTAACCTTAATCCTCAAAGAAAATCAGTTAAAAAATGAACCAGCCCGACAAATAAACAACAAAACAAAAGAATTTGTCTGCCTCATGCAGCACGGGGCCGTGCTTCAAAAAGCGAGGGGTCATGCTTTTGTGTCCAGTATAGTTACGAATTTTTAATAAAATAACATCACCATTCAATTA
Source organism: Bidens hawaiensis (assembly GCF_021521415.1). NCBI lineage: Eukaryota > Viridiplantae > Streptophyta > Magnoliopsida > Asterales > Asteraceae > Bidens > Bidens hawaiensis. The sequence goes on along the minus strand of NW_027497497.1, from coordinate 21,741 downwards.
ACCCTAACACCCACTTCGTTCTAACACTGAAAACCGCCAACAATACACCCATTCTGCAAGTCTCTTCCTAAAATCAACCAAACCAAAGGTATGTTAATTTAACAAATCTATTGTGCGATTTCATCTTTCTAGGTCTAAATTAACCCCCAAATCTCACGAATTGATTGAATCGGGTTTAAACCCGAAAATTAGATGCGTTATTCGGTTAGATCTAAGATAATGATTTGTTAGATAGGTTTTATACTAAGATTGGTTGGAAGAAATCATACGGGTTCGGATCTTGGGTAAAGTATTTAAACAAATCAAAACCCAATTGATATATAACCGGGTAGAAACACAAGTTCGAATCTTGATGAGTTTGAAATTAAGATTAAAAACACGGACCGTGCTTTAAAAAACACAAGTCGTGGTCACCTTTTGGTCAACATAAAGTCAAAATTGGTAAAACTGACGAACATCAGCAGCACGGGGCCGTGCTTCGGTTCTGTTACTGTTCCAGCATTTCAAGAATTTTTGTAAGATTTTAACCAGTTTGGATACAAATTGCAGATGGCCGAGTATGGGGATGACGTACATGCATACCTAGTCTTTCTAGGACGCGATACAAGGGACCAAAGAGCTCAAGCTAGAATGACCTACATTAACCTACGCCTGCCAGAACCAAGCTTTTATGCTTGCAGGGATACGTTGAAACAAGTTAATCAGTGGAATAGGTACAAGTCCATTGTGGAAGGACCGTGGAAACGAGTTTTTAATCAGAGAGGGGAAGCTATCCTAGAATTAACAAAGGAATTCCTAGCCTCTTTCTCTTTTAAGGCAGAGAATTTAGACGTGTGGGATGAAGAAGCAGTCTAGTATAGATGTGGGGGTGAGTGGTACACGACATCAATCACCCAACTGGGGGTAGATTTGGGGGTTTACACAATTGAGGAAACAGAAAGTGAAACCTGGTACGCAGCAGCAACAACATTCACGGATGAAGATGGTGATGAAGACGCCTAAGCTGGAAACACGCGGTTACGAGCATGGGAACAACTGAGCTACGGAAACGAAACCTACATTGCAAGCAGCTCGAAGAGCACTGCTCTACGTGACCAGCTTATGAGATACATTCACCGGTTGCTTAGCCACACTGTCACTGCTCGTGGTCAAAGTGAGGGGGTTGTGAACCTGAAGGACATATGGGTCCTGTATTGCATGAAGAATGACATGCCATGCAACATCACTTATTTGTTCTGCAAATTGTTCACCATAAATGAAAATGCAAAGAACCGAAACACCCCATTCTTTGGCGGCCCATGGATCTATAATCTTTATGGAGCTTACTATGCAGACAGAGAAGGAACCCGTAACCCAGATCTGGTTCCTCTTAACCTTGGTTTTTGTATCAGTATGCAGATGGCCCAACAGATCAGCCGAAACCCAAAGGTATGGAGATTTCATGATGCACGAACCAGGTTTGGGATCCTGAGGACCCGGCGGAGATGATGATCCAGGACTTGCCCGAGAGGGGAGGAGGATCACCGCCCAGACAGGCCTGCCGCTGCACCTACCATCAGCAGGGAGGCCAATTTTCATCAGGGTTGGCCCTAGCTCGTCACATGATAGCCGATACTCATTAGAGGGCCTATACGGCCTCATTGACCAGTTCTCAGCAAACACTACCGCCTCGTTTGATAGGATCACAGGACAGATTGCTGCCTCCGACGCACAGTGGGCAGCTGAATATGCAGAAACGAGGCGAGAGATTGAACGTCTAGGATATTGCATGGACAGGCAGTGGGGACCGTTCGACCTGGACATGGGTAACTGACGAGCAGCGGAAATGGTAGGTCAGGTATGGGCATTGATGGGCTGGTAGTATTTTCATGACATTATTATGCTTGTTTAATTAATTTACATTCCGTCGTTTACTTGTTTGTTTAATTGTTGGTTTGGCTGGATACTTTTATGGTCGTGGGTGCCAAGATATTCTATTAGGTACTTATTTAGCCCGTTTGGGCAGGGTATAGATGATTCCATACCCAATTTTCAGCAAAATTATGCTTGGTTGTTTGTGGTTGTTTGCAGTTTTACATTATACATGTACAAAACAAGAAAACGGATGAAAAACAGGGGACGCTCTGTCAAAATTTCGTTAAACCATAGGGAAGTACCTCTCAATTTTAACCCACCATACTTAATTAGAATTTTAATCTTTTTATGAATCTTTTCACATTAAGGACGATGTAAGATTCATGTGTGGGGAGAGGAATTACTTGACCAATTGTTGCTCAACTAATTATAAAATTCTCTAAATAACAAATTTATGTAGCAAATAAAGACTATTTTTATAACAAAACCAAAAGAAATCCAAGATATTGTTTTTTTGCAAATAACCAACTACAAATCTATTATAACCAAAAAGTGAAAAAGTAAAAAAGAAATTTTGTAATACTGAGAACAAATTTATGCAAAATATGGCGTTTATACCCAATTCCTCCGTTACTGTAAGATAAACTTCATGCCATAAAAATATTTTTTTCGGAAGATTTGAGTGAGTCATATGTTTCGTGTGATTTAAAACTTGTCGCAATTATTCATTTCAAGACCGCGCGAAGCGTTGTATAAGGAAGAAGGTAATATCACTACAAACCTCTTAAACCATTCTTTAAATCACAAAACCCTAAACCAAAACCTTACCACTTTACCCCTCACAAACCGGTAAAATACAACACTGGTCTTTTACAGGCAGACCCTAAAAAATTGGAAATGCATTCTTTCGATTTCAATTTCCTTTTCTCCATACATTTCGCAAAACCTAGATTGCCTCCATAACTTATGGGGAGAATCTTTCTCTTTAGCAATGAGGTGAGCAAAAAGTGGCGCCAAGATGAAAAATGGCCACCATTTTGTGGAGTTTCCAAAAGCGCAATAAAAAGAAGAGCAAAAAGATACGAATGATGCCTAGGTTGCGGAAACTGGTCTCACAAAGGAATATGTAGAAAAAGTCAAACTCGGTCTCAGCATGAATATACCGAACTAATGAGGGTAGGGCCTATTAGTCTCAAATCCAAACGATCCATTAGAGTTGGGAGTTATGTTCAGAACAGGATTGAGGAATACCTTATCCACATCTTCGAAAAAACCAGTCTTGACGATCTGACCTTAAAAGAGTCACTAGGTTTGTTTATATATATATATAGGGGATGGATCTTGCGAGAAGTGAATGTATAACTCGATTAATCCCTAATTTCACTCCCTTTCATATGATGTTATATACATATATGTAGGTTGGTTGTATTTATGTCTTAATTACACATTCAAACCAACCTACAAACATATAAATGTACCGAGCCACATTCAAACCTATGTACCTACACACATACAAACATACATACACATATACAAACATACGTACATATATACAAACATACGTACCTACACACATACATATGCACCTACACAACGCATCTACACGTAAGAAAGTGAGTGAAATTAGGGATTAATGGAGTTACACCTTCACTTCTCGCACTTCTCGCTGTAAAAAAACTTCTGAAATGATCCAATAACTATATATGTATATATATATATCCGGAAAACAAGGAGCCAAACATCTAAGACATCTCAAGATTCCCGACAATCAGCAGAAGTTGTATTTACCATCCCCATCTTAATTAACTTAAACCCTTAAACCATCACAAAATACCAAATCCCTACAAAACCAACCCATATCACCTTCTACTTTATGCAATCCTTCACAAAGGTGGAGGTTTGAAATTGCTACAAGCTTATTTTTCACAGGTCGCATTTTGACTAAGAGTGTTCACATACATACATCACACGTATGATCAGATATAAATCCGAGTGTGAGTGAACATTGTGAGAACGTGACGTTTTGCATAAACGGAAACTCATGAAAACAAATCATCATTTTTATATCACTACATATATTCTTATGTAAGGTTGGTTATTTTGTTCCCATTTTCTCAGAAATCTTTTGGGGATGTTTAAGCTATGGTCCTAACTTGCTATTTTTAGATAATATTTATAAGTAGCTTGCTTAAGGAGAAACAAGGTTCAAGTGTGGGGATGTTTGATGTATATAAAATTATACATCTTTTAAGCATCAAATAATCTCTAAAAACTGCAACTTCTATCAAATAAAATAGCTTAGAATGCTACTTATCTTAATAAAATGTAATTTCAGGTAAACCTAAGCCTCAAACGAAAAAACTAGCGAAAAGACGAAGAAAAACGAAAGAAAACACAATAAAAACAAGAAACACGCCCCCATGACTCAAGAAACACGCCCCTATGCTTCTGGAAACAAGAAAAGATAAAATTCTACAAGAATTTAAGCACATGTTAATAAAAGCACGGGGTCGTGCCTCTTTGGCCACGGGGCCGTGGTCACCTCCAGATAAAGACAAAAAGATCTGAAGCACATGTCAATAAAATCACGGGGGCGTGCCTCTGAAAGCACACCCCCATGGTGAGTCATCATGTACGATCTGACAACATGCAACTGGGACACGTGGACATGGGGTCGTGCTTAATAAAGCACGGGGCCGTGCTTCTACCTCCAGACAGCCTATAAATAGAGGCTCATGTGGCATTTGAGAAGTGTGCTTGAAGTAGAGTTTTATACGGTTTTCACTTATAAAAACACCCACATTACACTCATATTGAAGATCTAGTGAGGAGTTTGAAGGCTTGGAGGTTACTATCATCATCCATCATCATCAAAACCCTCATAATCCATCATTAAGAAGGGAGGTTCATCCACATTTGGTTAGATTGTTTTAGTTTAATCATGTGCTTGTTATCATCATCTCTTTTTATGTTAATAACAATGTTCGTTATGAGCTAAACTCCATTTACCATCTATAATCTATTTAAAAGCTTTGTTTTACTTGATGATTACATGAAACATGTGGTTTAGTTTGGTATAGTACATGGTTATATTGCAATTATCCATTGATGAAGAAATGTTTTATCACTTTAATTTAATACATCAAGGTTGATGATTTTATAATCATTCATGGTAGCTCATGTTCTTGGAAACTAGAAATGGTAAAAAGAATACTTTGATACTTTATTCAAGATAAAACATGGATCCTTATGTTGTACTTAGAAATGGTGAGATATAAGCTATGATCTCTTTCTCTAGTTTTGATAATTCTGAAATACCATTGTTAACACGATTGCTTAGGTTATCATACTAGTTAAAGAAATCATATGTTAATGAAATGTGTACTTATAATCTAATTAAATCAACCAATGGGAGGTTGTGTGAGTTAACCACAACCACTCGAAGTTGATAGGAATGGTATTTGAGAAATCAAAGTCAATCCTAATCGTTCTACTATACCAAACTGCTTGTCTACTTAAATTGACATTCTCGTAGTGACATGACATTAGGAAATGATGGACTTCAAAATGCGCATGTTACTTTCTTTTATGTCATAGAATATGTTCACTTAGAAATGAGGGACTATTCTATCATATATTCTTAGGACCAGTCTGTCACATGTTCATTTAATAATCATCAAGGAATAATGGAGTGGATCCTAGATATTAGATGGTAAACCTTCATATAATTGAATTACTCACTTAGAAACTCTCTTCTTGTCACCTATATACTACACATAAGTATTTATATTTTATAAAAAGTTTAAAAATCAACCCTAAAATGATTAAAACCTCCGATTAAAGTAAAACGATGATTCATTATTAGAAACATTTGTGTCTACGGATCGATACTTGGTTCTTACCAATACTATTCTACATATACGATTGGTACACTAGCCTATTTAGTGTGTGTATAGTCTTAGTATAAATCACTTTTATAAATTTAAAACACGATCTTGTGCAAAAGCTAAAACTCCATTCTCTTATATTTCACCAAACGCACAACACACATCAGCTTATCATTGGGTTTCTTAGAACTCTTCTGCGTCAAGGTCCCGGCCTTAACATGGGTCTCGGTGAGGGTACCGGCTTGAGTGATGGAATCATGGAGGGTTTGAGGGTCACAACTTAGGACGGAATCTTGGATTTGCATTGGAAAACCCGAGATGTACTTGTCGATTGAACGTTCAAGGGGAGTGCCCATGTGGGGATGAGAAGGCTCAGTTCATGGAAACGATCGTTATAGATGGTGTCATTACCACTTTCTTGTTTCATGTTCCAAAACTCCTCTTCCAACTTTCGAAGTTCATGTTTCGGGCAAAACTTCATGAGCATGAGTTTCTTGAGGTCATCCCATGGCAAGGCCATGGAAACCTCGGCGCCAAGCGTGCGGTTCTAACCGTTCCACCAATTGAAGGCATTCTTCTTGAGTACGCTCGAGGCTTAAGTGGTTTTCTTGTCCTCAGGAAAATCACAATGGAGGAACAGGCTCTCCATTCTTCAAACCATTGGAGAAGAATGGTAGCACCGTCGATACCGAAGTATTCAGGCGGGTTAGCACTCTTGAATTGCTTGATAGAGCAAGCAATTGGGTTCGGAGTTGTGGATGATATAGAAGCATTCACAGTTTGCAATTAAGAGATGATCGTTGGGAGGGCTTCCATGATGCCCTTAGCAATGTGGGATGACATGTTGCGGCCAGAGTTGCCGGTGCAACGGTTACGATTGATGAGGCGGGAAGTCATACTGCAAGGGGAAAATGTGTAAAATTTCGTGAGGCTCGGGTAATTTTTGTAAGTATATGAGTTTGCATTAATTGATACTTACGAGACCTAATTATATAACATTTATCATCTTTAACATTTTGAGAAAAAATAAATATATAATAACAACATAACTTAAATCAAAATGCATGGGTTCATTTGTTGGTTAGGGCTTCATGAACCACCATGGGTCCTTCCAACAAATGAAAAATATCGAACACCAAATAAACAAAATCAATCGAAAATCAAATTTGAGGGGGGTGTTGAGGTAGATGGTTGAAGTAGTTCGGGAACCACCACATTATACATACTGTATCCATCCGTTCAACAAAACACAATACGGAAAAACCGAGTTTAGCCACGAATCACCGTGAATTCGGTTATAAATTAAGAATGTGACCATCACATGACCACATTTGATACAACGAGGGTAGTAGATTCGGGTATGTTTGCTGTGATATGCTTTGGCTTAATAAGTTTCACACTCTTACCGAACACTCCAGGAAGGCAACCGGGTCTCGCGGTTGATTGAGATTTATGCGCATTGCATTTCCTTAGGCTCGCAAGCCTTGGTGTCAAGGGTTCGGTAAACAAGTGTGTCCCTCTTACAGTTTACTACATATCTGTCCCACGAATCATCCTCAAGGAGAGGGGAGTAAAAGGTGGGATTTCTTAAGAAATTTCCCGATTAAAAATCGTTCTATAGTTTTTTTTATTAAATATATATTTTTTTTCTGGCGTGAGGCATAGCCTCGGAATATGTGTGTGCTTTTGTGTACAATTGTATGTGATAAACAATATAAATATGCTAAGTTATGTACAAAAATTTAAACAAGTATGGTGCACGTATAAGAACACGTATAGGGACCCTAAGCATGCTACTAGGTCGTTACGTCTAACCACCTATCTTATATCCTTCGGCTCTGATACCAATCTGTCACACCGCAACCTACGGTGGAACATGTCGGGGCGCGACAATATTGTATCATAGCTCAGAAGACACTAAGTGAAATACACGTATCAATATCTAAATTATTCATTCATATATCAAATTTCAAAAGCACAAACATTGTCTCAAAAGAAATACCGTTACAAATAAATATTCAATTCATAAATAACTTATAATAAATGTGTTCTTCATTCATCATAGCAACCTAAGGTATCATATAACTTCAATACTTGACTCGTCCAATAAAGCTACATGCGTCATGCGTGAATATATATATATATATACTAGTAGGTACCCGCGCGATGCGGCGGGATCCAAATATAGCTTGTAATACAATACTTAAATTATTACAAGACGAAGAAAGCAAATTTAATTGTAACATGTTAACATTGTTCTAGGAAAATACATGTTAAAATATCACAAGAATACAATGTCTTATATCCATCTCTAACATTCCCAAATTTACCACTCACATGCACTAACGTGCAAATTGCTAATCAGTTACTTGAAAAAAAAAGTTATTTACAACACATTTATACAACCAAATTTTCATCTTCGTCAAACTGTCAATAATATATCCATGTACACAAAATTGCCCTTAAAGTCAAAATGGTCCTTTTAGCCAGTACAATGGAGAGAAGGTGATGGAGTGTATCCGGCCAACGATCTTTAGTCCATAATCATTCGGTGAGCCCCCAATTATGTTATGCTTTCTATGTTTGTTGCCCTTGGATTACTCATGTGACTATCATGCCACGCTTAATTTGATGAAGAGTATGAATATTGGAAAGGAAAAAAAGTCAACATGTTAGCCAAAGTTTACTATTCTAATAAGTTGCTTTTAATACTATACATTCATGAAATCACCTTCTAGCACGTAAATAAACTTCACATATTGTACTTCTAGACTCCCTGTAAACACAATTAATGAAATTAGTTGTGTTTCCAAAACAACTGCATATAATAAGCCGAAAGTATTTGGTAAGCACGACCAGGAACCTATTAAAACAAAGAAACAAACCTGAGTCAAGTAACTAATACACATAGTATCCTGTGGTGATCTTAGCATTCCTGAGCAGGAACCATCGAGGCCTCGCAACAGTAAACGTCCAACTAATTTTGTTTATCTAAGGCTGAAAAATAGGACAAGAAAAATAAGAAAATGCAAACCTTATTACACAATATAATGCCATAAACCACCTATAAAATGCAAAACTAAGTATTTAAATTAATAAAATAAACCTACCTCTCCAAGAACAGGAAACTGAAAATTTCAAGCAAGCTCCAATCAATTACAGACTTCATAGAAGTTAGCATTTCGCGTGAAAATATGTTATATTTTTAAAAATTTTAAGTCAAATCTAATTTAACCAACGTAACCGAACTAAACTAACCGAACCCAACTCATAAGTTTGGGTTTAGTTTTGTTTTCTCAAAAAAATAATTTCCAGATTAGTTTCACGTGTATTCATCTCTAAAAAAATTCAATCAAACAAAAAAAAACTAAAGCGAGCCTTTAATAAATGGTGTAGCCAAAATATTTCTAGGCCTTTCTAGGCCAAAAGATGTAATAACTAATTTATCATTAATTAAAGAAAATTCGAAACTAAAGTATCATGCACACCTTCATTCTTCTGGGCCATTTTTCATCCGAAAGATTTCAAAAATCTGAACCGAACCAATCATAAAAATCTGACTAAAAACGAACTCGGGCCCATCATGAAAATCAACCTAAAAACGAACTGAACATATCTTTAAAAATGGGAAAAAACAGAACGCGTTGTGAAATCCGAAATCCTAATACCAAAAAAAAACGAAACAGAACTGAACCCATTGTAAAACCCGAAAACCCAAAACCAGAAATACATAAAAGCACCCATCTTCAGACCATGCTTAAAACCGAAACCGACACAAAAGAGTTTTCAAAAATACTTTTGCCGAAACGAAACAGTTTTCAAAAATGCTTGAAACCGAAAAAGCTGAAACCAAACTCATTGTGAAAACTGAAATCCAAAAAAATGTCACTATTCAGATTTACAAAACGTAGGAACCGAATTTTTGGTTTTTGGTCTTAGTCCATAACAGAACAAACACACTCCTACCTACATAGTGGCAATAAAGCAAGTTTATGTTGACCTTCTAGTAACAGCTCTGATTTATATCTTGCAGTCTCAAAATTCTTCAAAAATAATAGCTATAATAATAATAATAACAATAATAATAATAATAAAAGATTCTTAAATAACACTGCTAAAGCAAAAATATGACAATAAAGATTGATAGCTTAAATGAAGAATCTCGGTTTCGATGACGATCTGATCGCTAAACACCAATTTATAAATAATAGTAGTAGTAGTACTAATAATAATAAATAAATAAATTGAAACTTTAGGAATTTAGTTTCGTACCAATGGAGATGCAGACAATGAACTCATGAATCTGAAATTGTACAAACAGAACAATTAAAGTCTGAATATTCGAGCAAAAGATAAAATATGTAACATAACAAAAAACTAACCACGTGTTGCTACGCCAAAGTTCACAAAAACCAAGCACTTTGCAGAGTATGTTAAAGCAATGATAAGAACAAATTGGGTCCATCTCAAATTCATATCTGATCATTAAAATGCAGGGTATGGGTTTAATATTAAATGAAATATTATATATAAATTTCGTAAAAGGTCGATTGTGTGACGACCTCTTGAGGATCCAGGATGTGACTACATCAATTAGCTAATATGATTGAAAATGTAGCAGGCATGAAAGTGTATGATCCTCCAATGGCGGTGTCAACCGTGTACCAAAAAGTGTTTGCCAATGTATTCAAACCAGCAACAATAGTAGTGTTCGAATCAGTTTTGCCTTTTCTGAACAAAACTTCCTACCTCAACCAATGTGCAAACAACATAAAAATAATTAAATAAAACTGCAATTGAACTGTTAATATTTAAATGCTCATAAACAATTTTTAAACAGTAATTACAGATACATTTGACCCGTAACTAACAAAGAATATCCCGTATGCTCTCCACTCAATAGCAGTAATAGTCGGAACATATGAATCTAAACGCATAAACAACCTACTCCTAGCGTCTCGAACTAAAAAAAAACACCAAAAAACATGTGATCCTGTATTTTTATTTAAATAAATCTGAGATTTTAATATTTGTTACAAAACGTTATAACTCGTGTAAGAAATACATACCAAAGATCGAATCAAAGCAGTATGCTTGATTTTAGATAATATAAACTGCATCAGTACGCTGGTTCATAACATCAATCTTTATATAACTATAATATAAATATATATACTATTTAGAAACAAACAAATAATAGAAAATTTGTACGCGTATGGAGATGATATAATAATATTACCTCTCCGGATATAACCAAATCATCCAACTACAAAAAAATAAAAACAATAAATAAATAAAAAATCAAATTAAAAATGTTACTGATTCACGAATGAAGCATGTTAGCCGTGTGCCTTGAAATCATCTTTAGGGTTCCGATCAAAACAGTTCCCCCACCGGGTTATCGTCTACTGCCGTTCAATCCGACAATCTCAAAAACTTCTTGATTTAGGAGAGAGGGAGAAACTTCTTGATTTGGATTTTGGTCTTATGCTATTTGAATTTTGAATCCCGTCAACACGGTTATATTGGTTTTGAAGGTACCACGCATTACAAAGTTGTACATTCTTCATATAATCCCGTCAGAGTTTTGTGTTAAACCCTATTATGTCCTTGCTATATACATTTTAATATAGTATATATATATATATATATATATATATATGTGTCAATAAAGTTGAGCAACTAAATCACAGTTTTGTGTATATATAATATTTAAAAAGACAATATCATGCGATAATTATAAATCACTACAACTAGTATAACAATAAATAAAGTTGTTTTTTCACCCGAATCATATTGATAACGAGTTATTTTGACGGCGTATGATCATACTATTGAGGATGAGGAAGAGGACGAGGATGAGATACCAACCAGCACAACAAAAGTAAACACATTGTCACATTCACACGTATAAACTAATCGAGCACTTTCAATAAACGCATATATTGGAATCGTAGTGAAAATCTATAATAAATTTGATTGTGAATGCATAACACCCCCAAAAATGTAAACCAGTAAAAAAGGATGATATGAATTTACTTACCTTAACAAGTGGATTTAGTGAAGATGAGATAATAAAAGGAACCATGATGAAAAACGGTCAAGATCCTCGAGGTTTGCCAACAATTATTCCTAGTTAATGATAAAGTGAGTTAAATATAAATGGCAAAATAATATGACGGATCTTGGTCTTGATGGGGTTGTTAATCTTATTGCCATATTATTATGGTTGTTGTGATTATTATCATTAACGTTATTATCATTATTGTTGTTGTTGTTATTATTATTATTATTAATATTATTATTTACGTTTGCTTTCTTTACAATAATAAAATAGATATTTAATAAAGTAATATGTCCATAAAGTCGTAAAAGCTAAGACGAAAATGCGTCTTTATAATGAACAAAAAATTGGGTTATTAAGCGAGTTGGTATCTCACACACACACACACACATATATATATATAAATTTTATGGTGAAAATTTAAGTTCAATGACGAGAAAAAACAAGACTAGAGGTTCGGTTTATCCAATTTACGTTTATTAAATGTTATAAACATATATAATATATAAGAAAATTGTTTAACGGTATAAAAAAAATAAATAGCAAAAACCGGGTCCATGGGGCTCGAACCCGCGCCTGGACCGGTTCCATAGTTTTATCCATACAAGCACTAGCGATCAGGCTGGTGTGTTAATCTGTTAGAACTATCCGTTTGATTAAACAAAACCAGTTACTCACTGAACCCAATTTCAACCATAAACCCTAGAATTTAAATTGTCCAATTCGTTCATAGATTGGTTAAATTGAGTTGGGGTTATCCTTAATTAGTTAAAGGCGATCATGAAGCATGCTTTAATTACTTGTTATGGTGAAGAATTGACGGGGATCGAAGAACAATAGTCACGGATCTGTTTTGATCTTAAAGCGGGTATTGACGACTTTGTTTAGTAAAATTGAGTAAGGGTTTGGGTTTGCGATGGTGCAGAGGTGGTGTTGTGTGATTTAATTGAAATATAAACGAGTTTATATACGGTTGTAGGAGTGATTTGGTCTGCGGTTCGTTATAATGAATTAGCTGTCAATTGTTAATCGTTTTCTATAATTAGGGTGTCAATGGGCGCGTATAAGGTATGAAATTATTTGGTTACGACAATTTCTTGATTTAGCCCGTAAATTATGGTTCAAGAAATGGGGGGGGGGGGGGGGTATTGGCCGTCGGTGGTGGTAGAGAGAAAGGAGGGAAAGAATATTATTTTGTTTATTTTGTTAGTTGGTCCTTGATTTTCGAGGTTGGATGCAAAGGTGAATTAAAGTTGGTTAAGGGTTGTTTTTGTACATGTCTTATAGTTATAATAAATTATATAATTAATTAAAAAAATTAAACAAATACCAAACTTTATTGATAGAATTCCCGAACTTTATTGATATAATACCCGAACTCGGGTCAGGTAATGATTACAAATACAAAAAGAAACGGAAACCCGAAATATTACACATATTATACATATATGTATAATTTAGCTAAACCGGGACGTTTTTTTATGAAACCGGGATGATAAGTTAGAATTTTGGTTTTTTACTTTTTTATTTTTGCGTTTTTTTTTTGTTTTATGATTTTTTTTTATTTTTAGGTTTTTTGTCGTCCAAAATGGTTCTCATTTCCAAAATAGTTCTCACATGATCCCAATCTCACATATATATATATATATATACATACATACATAAATATATAAGAGAAGTTTGGTGCTACTAACCAAGTGGCGGCATCAAACTTGTCAATACCATTTTGGTTTTCTTTTTTAGTATTGGTAGCATAGCGAACGTAACGAGAACTGACCTAACGTCAATTTTTTTTTACATAATGATAGCAGACTAAATTTGTGTAAGCTCACTACATCAATGTCCGAGACTGACAATGCTAGGGTTTTGATGCCATTTTTTTGTTTAAATTCCGGTATCATAACGAACGTAACGAAAACTTACCGCGTGCCAGTTTTATTTTTTATTTTTTGTTTTAGTTCCTATACCGTAATAAACGAGAAAGAAACTGATCAAATTCGCGTAAAGTCAGCACCTTTTCTTTTAGTCAAGTACCACTGTAACGAAAACCGTCCAACTGCCATTTTTGTGTCAGTTTTGGTATCGTAAGAAACCAACTAAATTCACGTCGACTTATCATCTCAACGCTTCAGTTTTACCACCATCCAAATTTTACCGACCTAGTTATATTACAAAAGACATTTTTCTTTGAACTTATATCTTAATATAGAGATTTCTATAGTATGCATTAAAAATACGGTATTTTTACATGTTGGTTAGAAATTTGAAATTCTCCATCAAATTATATATATACAATGTGGGATTGGTTTTGTGAGGGATAGTTACTATTCACTTAAAATTGTGCATAATGGTATGTACTTTATGCTTATTGAGTTGTACAAATAATTGTCATGTTCTTATGTGTTATTCAATACCTTCCAACAAACCTTTTTTTGACTTTGTGTAGTAAAAAGAAGTTCCATTCACTCAATTAAGTTATCATAAGAGAAAATTAATAAACCATTTATTAATTTGGATTGTGAGTTAAAAGTCGGTTTTGAATAATCATATATCAAGTTTATTGCTAAAATTATTTAAAATTATGATGATTTTTTAAGCTTTATAGACAGACGATTTTTTTGGGTCTCTTTGTTCCTATTTTTAAATGTTTGAATTAAAAAATCTGGAATTGACAATTCATACCTTCGAAACAGGGATTCCGAGTACGATTTTCAAGTAGAAAATCATGTGGAGATAGAGGTGGTGTCATGGTGGTTGATGTCTTGAATGTCTTGAATGTAGATATATGGTGATTTCTTTTTTAATAGAAAGTCTTGAATGTTATAAACGAATGTTAATCGACGACCGATTTCGTAGTAACATGTGGATGTCGTTAGTTTTTCGGTTACACTTTCATAAAATACTAGTTATTTTCTAACTTTAAGATATTTTGTTAAGAATACAAATTTGCAGTGATCAGGTAAATTTGTTTTGTTTAATAGCACGTACTATCATGTCATTTTGGTCATGTAAATACAGTTGCACAATTACGAAATAAAGCTTCATCAAAACTATTTATATAGGTATTTATCATCATACTTTTATTCATACGTAATATATATTATTTAATTGTTTATATCATTGTTTTATATAATAACTATTAGATAAATGCTTCAAATAATAAAAATAAATATTAATTTAAGCAATACATACATAATAATCTGTCGAAGAGCGGGTAACCTAGTTTCTCATCCTACTATTAGTACAAGGTAAGGACAAAGAGATTATGTCTTCAAACTCCTTGTAAAGACACACCTCTTTATCATTACATATATTTTCGGTCTTACACTTTCACATACACCAACCGATATCAAGAAGATACCATGTACATTTCTGAAGCTTCAAACAGGTAGTCTAGAAGTCGTAAAACCAATTACATTTGAATCACACATCTATCTAATAATATTTCAAGTGTTTGTGTATCAACCCAATCAACATCACAATAAAAATGACATCACATACACAAGAACCCATCTACCATTTGCCAATTGTAATAAATGCAAGTCCATCGAGTGATTATGGAGCAATTATTCTCTGTGGTGTAGGTTAACGACTTTGCGCAATCTTCTTTCAATAACAAAGGGCATAGGGTGTGCATAATATCATAACATGAATCCAACTTCCCTTACTAAACCTGTGCCGGCAAAAACCATCAACCATTTTTACCCAACTTTCTAATTAAAAAAATTGCATAAATGGAAAAAAAAAAACACCTTAAGAATCAAAGTAATGACCATGACAGTGGATACATCATACATTTCCATATGCGATGACCCGATCTTGTCTCGTTTTCTCTAACAATTGATGCATACCACATAGCATCCACAAGGTGAACAATTTCTCCTTCTAGTGCCCAAAAAATCAAATGATTCTTTCACTTAGTATTAACAAAAACTCCCAAATTAATAACATTCACTATCTACTAAAGCAATCCATACAAATAAACACAAAAATTCCCAAATTAATAACATACCTATTTATTATATTCATGGCTTCTAATTTTGACCTATAGTTGCACTTGTATCATATAATTTAGTATCTGCACTCAAAAGAAAATCTTAATAACAAAAACTTAGAATAGAAACGGTCAAATGCTTCAAATTATCCAGTTGGTCAGCTTAATTCTAGAACATACCATGTATTAACTTCAAATTTGGATTTTATTGATATTAACTGAAAATCCTGAGCTGCTATGGAACATACAATTATTAGTAAACAATTGAAATTTGTAAGGTACATTCATTATTCTCTTTTTAACGTGAAAAGTGAAAGTTTTGGATCAAAATTCGAACTTTAAAACCAATCACCTTCCACCATACTTAACTTATCATCGTGAGGTATTAATTCACACTCTCTATATAACATCAATCACTTTGTACTTTCTCTCTCTATAAGAACAATATTTATTTTCACGCCGGATGATGGTTACGAGAAGACTCTCATCTTGTCTTTCCCGTAACGAGCTCATGGTGGCTTTATTTTGCAGGATTAGATCTGGATCTAGCTAGTTCAACCTAATTTCCCTATTAACCCACTCTCGATGGAAATATAGATTCAATCATATTCATTGATTAGATTCATGTTTCTTCATAAACAAAGAAAAAATAAAAACACTACCAACACATTACAAATTAACACCCGTTGTTTGCTCTAACTTTTAACCACGACTTAGCATCATCTTTTTTAAGTCAACTATTCTTATTTCCGTATATCGATTGTTATCAAACAACGTCTCGTTTCTACATCTCCATAAGGTCCACAAGGTTACCAAAAACACCGCTTGGATTGCTTTGTCCCTAGCTTGATTAGCACCAAACTCCACCATTTGTCTAACCTTAGAAATATTCAAAGGTACAGGGATTTTAAGTTATATCCAGATTTGCCACAACACCTTAATTTCTAGCCATTATACACGACACAAGAAAATTATTTGTGAATCCACAGTTACAACATTTACTCCCTGAAGAAACACTAACCGGACCCCGGACAGATTACTGGTAACCTGGGGGTTGGAGAGATGTTTCCCACGAGGGGTTAGACCCTTGGAAGATGGTTCTTCTGATAACCTGCAAAACAGACACCGTGAGCTCGTCACTGAGAAGGGGGGGGGTTCCTCCTTGTGACAACCCTCCGGCGTGAGAATCAGACTAGATTGCTCTTTAAATATAAAAGTATATTAAGAGATTGCTAGAACAGATATCAGGTATAATATGATGATAATGTAATAAGATATGATAAGATGAGATGGTCATACCATTTGTGGTATTTATAGCCGAAGGTAGGTTTCCAAAGAGGTATGGCCGGCTGCAACAGTGTTCCTGTTCCACCAACAGTAGCCTACGCACGTGCCCTGCTGGTAGTTGGTGGGTAGGTAGCGGCTGATAGTGACCAGGCCTGCTGTATACTATTCCTGTTCCACCAACTGACGGCTACGCACGTGGTATGGCAGTAGTTGGTGAGTAGGCAGCGGCTAATAGTGATACAGTACAGGAGCATGCTGCTCGCCATACTGTATCAGTGAGCTGTCGTATCTCTGATCAGATCTTTCGCCCATACCTCGTCAGGTACAGTAAAAGATCCTTCAGTATACGGACTGGCTTATTTGGGCGGGAGTATTCCCCCTCCCGCCTCTGTGCGGGATTGCTCCCGGCTTGGCTCATTCCTTCAGGTGACACTGAATGATCAAGAGCTAAGTGCCTTGTGCGTGTAGCCATGCTGCGCGGGTGGCCTTCCCTAATGGCTTGTATCCGAGGCTGCGGGGACAGGCGGAGTCCTTCACCATTGGGAGGCATTTCCTGCGGGACCAGCTTGCGTACTGCGCGTAAGGACGTCACGTCTCTGAGTATGGTTTGTCCTGCGGATCCAGTTGGTCTCTGCGCAGACGTCCCTGTTTAAGGTGAGTCTTGCGGGTCCAACTGGGCTCTGCTGGGACCTACCTCTTCAAGTCCCCCCAGTCCAATGTTCTTCTCATGAGTGTTTAATAAAGTGAGGTGAACTTTTGGACTTGAGCAAAGGGTTTTGAAAAGGGTTTTGTAAGGTTTTCCATGGGGATTCTTTCCGCGGAAGTCCTTGTCACTTGCAGAAATGCCCGAGTTTCCTGCTTGGTCTTTGGGTATGATGCGGGTAGGTCTGTAACCTCCTCGCAAGTCAGGAGCATTGAGTCCCAGTTGTATGTATTTTCCATGAGGTTTTGGTAGTTTTGAACATAGTGATCAATTATGTTAAGACCACCAATTCCATCCTAGAGCTTCAAACAACGTAGTTCTCGACGTTCCCGCTATGCGGGGATGTTATTTCCGTTTCCGCAAGCATTGCCCAGAAGATCCTTCTTGGTTTCAATTCCCAGCGGAGCGCTAGGTATGTGAAGGGTTTTGCCTTAACACTGTACCTGCGCTCGTCTTACGGTTACTTTACTTCCAAGGTATTCCTGGCGTCAATTCCCTGCGGGTGCTAGGTATGTGAAGGGTTTTGCCTTTACACTGTACCCGCACCCGTCTTATAGTTACTTGGTTGCCGAGGTACTTGGCTTCAATTCCCTGCGGGTGCTAGGTATGTGAAGGGTTTTGCCTTAACACTGTACCCGCATCCGTCTTACGGTTACTTGTTCACCAAGGTTTTCTTGGCTTCAATTCCCTGCGGGTGCTAGGTATGTGAAGGGTTTTGCCTTAACACTGTACCCGCAGCCGTCTTACGGTTACTTGTTTGCCAAGGTTTATTTGGCTTCAATTCCCTGCGGGTGCTAGGTATGTGAAGGGTTTTGCCTTTACACTGTACCCGCATCCGTCTTACGGTTACTTGCTTGCCAAGGGGTAAGGGGTATTTTCCCGCTTACTTTTTAATATTTTCGAATTTTGAATTTTGAAATTCGAAGAGTTGGTGAAAAGATAACAGTCCAAACCTCTGAAACGTCGTGCGACGGTTTCTTCTGACTGTGTCAGGACGTGCAGGAGGTTATGGTGACGTGACAGAACATGGTCATTCCAGTCGCTTTTCCAGGCGCGTGGGCGCGATTTTTCGGGCGCGTGGCCGCGAAATTACTGGCATACGTCCTTTCAACAGCTGTTGCCAGCTTGCTTTTTGCCACGTGTCATAGTTTCATTGCACATTCGATTTCTCTCTCCTCCGCATTAAATTCACCGCATTAATTGCGATTACTATATAAAGGGGGAGAGGGTTATTTGCAATTCACACTTTTAACTCTTCTCTTCATCTTTAAGGCGATTTCCGGCGAATACTCCTTTATTCAATCGAGCATTCTCTCGAAATCGTTCTTTTCTCTCTGCAAGATGTCTTCTCGTGATGCTGAAGCTATAGCCGATGACAGGGGTACTGCTGGCGAGTGCCAGTGTGCTCTGCCCGGCGATCAGTACCGGTATGTTGTCAGGAAGTTCATGCTCGATCATCTCGAGCCTGAGTTTCCTGAATCCCACCAGACCGTGTACGATGCCCCCAGAGGCAAGATCGGGGTTTATGCTGCATTTTTTGTCTATGGGAATCTTAGATTTCCATTGACTAAATTTGTTTACCGTGTCCTTGAGAGGCACGGTGTTCATTTGACCGAGCTGCACCCCATGGCGATCGCCAAGATTCGCCATTTTGAGTGGGTGTGCCGGATTTTGGGCATCGAGCCCCATGTGGACCGCCTGATGACCTTCTATACCTGGAGGTGCATCCAGGGGTGGTACACCCTGACGACCCGTATTAAGGGTCTGAAGATTTGCGACACCGAGCGCAGTCTTCGCGCGTGGAAGCAGGAATTCTTCTATATTTCTGCCCGCGCCATCCCCCTTGCCATGAAGTTTAAAAATGGCCAAGCGATACCGAGCCTTCACGCCCCCAATTACCAGGAGGCGGAATGGTTTTCGAAGATATCCCGGGTCCAATCTCCGGTTTACCGTTTGCGGAATCCGGGATGGTTATGTTAGGGATGAGCCGGGTGTGGAAAGATGCGTCTCAGGTTCCCATCCTTCTCGAATACGGTTTGAACTCTATTCCCTATGGTATGTCTTGTCTTTCTTTTTGATACAAGTTTGTCTTCTAACTGTTTCTTTTCTTTCAGAGGGAAATAATTTGGAGTCGCTTCTGTTCCCGCGGGAAACCGACGGTCCCGCGCGGATGGGTACTCGTGCTCTGGACGAGGGCGAGTTGCCCATCCTGGAGCAAACGGCGGATCGTTTTGTGGAGGTCTATCCGCTGGGCCACGAGATCCTGAGCCACCGGCGGCCAGGTAAGGCGATATTCTTTCCTCAACCCCTTAATGCTGTACCCGCTGTTGGAATTCTTGACATGTCTTCTTCTGAGGAATCCTCAGATGCTCCTCCACTGGTGCGGAAGAAGAAAGTTGCTGCCGGCGGGAAAGGGAAGGAGAAGGCCTTCACGGCTGGTCCGGTGGTTCTATCTGACTCGGAGTCAGATAGTGAAGAGGTGGCGGGGAACCCCGGTGGTGAGGAGACCATTGCTCCGGAGGCTACGACCGTTACCTCCGGAGAACCAACGAAGACGACGGTGACCGGTACCAAGAGGCCGGCTCCATCGGGTTCCTCCCCGCCCGTCCGTACGTTCAGGGTCAAGAAAACCCGTAAGTACAATCATAATGTCTTTGCAGATTTATTACTTCATAACTTTATCTAACACTTTCTTCTTTGTGCAGGCGTGGATGTTGACGCATTCCGGGGTGAAGCGCAGAGGAGTACCCTTCCGCCAATGACGGTAGGCTTGGTCAGCCTACCTGAGGCGTCGACCCAGGTGCCTGTGCCTGCTTCCGCTGGTTCAGTTGCTCCCTCTGAGCAGACTGTTCCAGCTGAGATGACGTCACCGCCGGCTGTGAGTGCGATTTTTACAGCATCCTTCACAGAGCCGGCGGTTACTGCTGCTGCCTACGAGGCGGCGACCGCGGCGGCGACCACAACGGCGACCTCGGCGGCTGCCACCATGCCCGCGCCACCGGCACCGATGGCCGGACCATCAGGTACGCGCAGGGCTTCCCGCCGATCTTTGCCACCTTCCCGTCTGCCTGACCTGTTGGATGGATTTCCTTTAGGTTCAGGTGATGGGTTTGGCGGCTATCGGCCTGTCATTGACCCTACAGGTGCGTAGGGTTCCTTTCTTTTCTTATGTTTTTTATCATCTTTTCCTTACTGCCTTTGTTTCTTTTGCAGTGTCGGATTCCAATGAAGTGTATGTTCCGCGATGGAACATACGCCGAGGAACAACCCTTCGTACCCCTGTGGAGTGCGTGGACTGGGCTCGCCACGCTGCTCCTCATGGTGCGTTGGGGGAAGCCATGGCTAGCTACCAGGAGGGTAGGCTAACCAATGAGCTTCGGGTTCTCCAAGCCCGGATGCAGCCGCGCGTCGAGCTGCTTTGTCGTGAAAACGACAAGTTGAAAGCAGCTCGCGCCAAGGACGTATCTGAGGCGCGTGCTCTCCGGGAGGAGAACCAACAGCTGGCGGCAGCTGCCGCCGACAAGGAGAAGGCCTTCAAGGCCCTCGAGGTTGAAGTTCAGGCGCGACTCGAGGCCCGCTCCAAGGCTGCCCAAGCTGTGAATGAACAGCTTCGGCTGGCCAGGGAGACTGCGCGAAACGCAACTGAGAGGGCTGCCAAGGCTGAAGCCGTTGCTGAGCCTTTGCGTGTGGAGAATGAGGAGCTCAAGGCCAAATTAGAGGCTCTCCAACGCGCTCATGATGCCTTGGCAATGGAAGATGCCAAGAAACTCCAGGAAATCCTGGACCAGAGGGGGGTGCTTGACCACACCGAGCGGAAACTCAAGGGTGTCGAAGAGGCTGCCGCAAAGGAAGTTTTACTTGCCAACCTTAACAAGAGCGAAGCCGAACGCGCCCATAACGAAGCTCAAGCTGCCCTCCAATGGCTTCTTCGAGAAGCGTTGCCTCAGGTATG